>NC_136497.1:7750285-7850285 GCF_053919585.1 Euprymna scolopes
GTGCAGGTACTGTGGTGTAGAGGGCAACTACATCGAGGCTGAAAGCGTATTTACCTCGTTTTAGTTGTCGTGGTTGGAGGGTGTTTAGGCGGCGGAGTACTTCATCGGAACTGCTGACGTATCCGGGGAAGGAGGAGGAGAGCAATGGTTTAAGTAGTTGGGAGAGTTGCCAAGAGATCTTATATAAGGGTCCTTCAATTATTGAGACTATTGGTCTATTTTGTGGGGTTGTTGATTTTTTGTGTGTTTTGATGAGATGGTAAAAGGTGGGGAGTCTGCTATTTTTAGTAGTGAAGATATGTTTGTATTTGTTGGGGAGTTTTCTAATTCTACATATGTCGGCCTATGCGGTGTTGATGTTGTTTTCGATATGAGTGGATGTGATGTCAGTAGCTGGGGTGTATAAGGTGTCGGTGCCTAGGTGTGTGAGTGCAAGGTGGTCGTCGTATATGTTTCGAGGTATGACGCAGAACTCCTTATCCTTATCGGAAGGTAGGTAAACAAAGTCTTTGCGCTTGAGGCTCTTAAGTGTGCAGCTATGTTTATATGAGATGTTTTGTATAACGCTTCATTGTTCGTGTTTTATGATTTTGAATATCTTTCGTTTTTATCTTGCAAGCTTAGTGTCTAGTTCCTGGTCTTTTGGTGGAGGATGTAACATATACGGCGCAGTCATCGGTGGTGCGCTGTGTTTTAGTGTTGTCGGTTATCCATTTCAGCCATTTCAGGTGGTAAGTATGGGGTGTCCACAACATGAATAAAGGATTTTTAACTTCAATATATTTTTATTTTTAAGGATATCTTTCTGTCATTTTAACAGAATATTACAAAAACATTTGAAAATCATACTGAAATGCAAAATTCAGCCGATCTTTGTTTAAGAAAAATAATATCTGTTCAATTTTGCCCGTTTTCAGCTTCGCATATTATCTCTCGCTGTGGCAATGTCAAATGACCACCACATCTTCCAGACTTGACTAGTACCGATGGTTTCCTGGGAAATAACTAAAAAAGAGTCTATGCAATAAACCTAAGACCTCGCAAAGAATTGAATTGAGCACAGTTCCTGATGACTGTGTAATGAAAGCCGACAGCCCACTTGGGAACTCTGATAATGCGGTGATAATGGTTGAAATCGCCCTAAATGCCAGACCCAAAACTGAAGAGCCAGTGCTCAAAACAACGAGATATTATAAAAAGGCTGACTGGGAAGCCATCAGAGATCTTATCAGAGACGCCCCATGGGGAAATATTTTTTCTCTTCCTGCTGAACAGTGTGCAACCGAGACCACTGAATGGTTCAAAACTGCAATCGAAGTGCATGTTCCCATGCGGAAATTCTAGAGCAAGCCCCACTCTCCCCAATGGTTTACTTCGACTTGCGCAACTGCCATTGCCCAAAGGCAGCATGCATTCCGCAGGTTTAACCGACATGTCCGAATCAAACAGACAGAAGTACATAGAAGCTAGAAGTAACGTTAAGAAAGAAATAGCGACAGCTAAGAGGGAATTTACGGAAACCACTAAAAAACGCATCGAAGCACAAAAACTAGGAACTCGTGACTTCTGGAAAATCTACAACAGTGTAGTAAATAATGGACAATCAACAATTCCTTCACTAACCAACAATCACGAGGTTCTTTGCTCAGCAACCGAAAAGGCTAACATGCTTTCCAGTCGGTGTGCCTCAAACTCCACACTGGACCCTCTAAACCACCCCCTACCTCAATTTCCTATGCGGACAGACGCCACGCTTGACGATCTAATAATCACCCCTGCTCAGGTGCATGCTATCATAAAAAACCTTGACACTTCAAAAGCATGTGGACCCGACCTCATCCCAGCTGTGCTATTAAAAAAGTGCTCAGCCGAAGTATCTCCAGTTCTGTCCAAACTCTACAACAAATGCCTTAATGAAGCTTGCTTTCCGGGATGTTGGAAAACTGCTTCTGTGGTACCAGTATTCAAGAATTCTGGCGAAAGAACTGACCCATTAAATGTTCGCCCTATTAGCCTCCTCCCACTTTTTGCCAAAATATTTGAGACCTTAATTAACCATGCTCTAGTCCAGCACCTTACAGATGCTAAACTCCTGACCGACCAACAATATGGATTTAGACAAGCCCGTTCCACGGCAGACAACCTCACTGTAATCTCTGAACGCATATACCATTCACTGGACAAAGCGGGGGAGGGCAGAGCGGTAGCTCTAGATATATCCAAGGCTTTTGACAGGGTATGGCATGAGGGTCTCCTCAGGAAGATTAGATCATACGGTATCACTGGTAGAATACTTAACATAATTAAATCCTTCTTAGATAAGAGAAAAATCCAGGGTGTCCTCGACGGTCGTACATCTAAACAATATGATATAAATGCGAGAGTGCCCCAGGGATCTATCCTTGGACCTCTGCTGTTCCTGATATTCATAAATGACCTCCCCGACAAAATTGCCTCTGAGATGGGTATATATGCTGATGACACTACACTATAGAAGGCACGACAGAAAAATAAATGAACATATATCTAAAGTAATGGCAGAAACACTAGAGGATGACCTCCAATCAGTAGTGGAACGGGGACAAAAATGGATGGTCACGTTCAATGCCGCCAAGACAAAACTGGTTTCATTCAATAATTACAAGAAACCTTCTCTACCACCTATAGCAATGGCCAACGACTCTTTATCTGAGAGTACGTCTCTCAAGCTCCTTGGCCTAACGTTCACAGGAAACATGAGCTGGAACAATTACATCGAGAGCATTGCCAGGGCCGCTGCGAGGAAGGTGGGCTCTCTCTACTGTTCTAGAAAACTTCTAACACCCGAAAGTATCCTGTACCTCTACAATGGTCACTATTCGCCCATGTATGGAGTATTGCTGTCATATTTGGGCTCTTTTTCCTTGACAGGGTTCAAAAGAGAGTCGCAAATCTGATAGGCCCTAAACTGGCATCTAAGCTTCAGCCTCTGTCCCATCGTCGAAACGTTGCATCCCTCTGCCTGTTCTACAAGTATTATAATGGTGAATGCTCTGCTGAACTGCAATCACTTGTGCCTCCACGACGTAAACACCCTCGAGAGACCCGACAAGCTGCAAAATCCCACCCCCACACTGTAGAGATCCCTAGATGTAAAAGATCTTTCTACTCCAGTAGTTTCTTTCCCAGAACTGCTTCCCCAACTGTACTGACTTGCATAAGTTCAAGTGCAACGTGAACCAATATCTCGCTGCCCAAATCCCTACATAGTACCCCAATAGAGGTTTTCCCTGATAGTAGCCCCCTACACCAAAGTGGCAATGTGCCTTGTTTGGGGTGAAAATGTAATAAAACAAAAAAAAACATCAGGAACGAAATATAGGAATTTAATTGCAATTACGAGATTCTACAATCTGTAATGATTTGGAAAGAGCAGAAATATGCGAAGCTGAAAAACGGCAATATTTAAAAGACAATATCTTCATAAATAAAGATTGTTTTAATTTCTCATTGTTTTTTTTTAAATGTCTTAGTCAGATTGTGTTAACTTTACAGAACAATATCATAAAAAAGAGTGTATTTAAGTTCCAAACTGTTCAGTAACTGTTTAGACACCAAGTTGTATATATATATATATATATATATATATATATATATATATATATATATATATATATATATATGTGTGTGTGTGTGTGTGTGTGTGTGTGTGTGTGTGTGTGTGTCTGTGTAAGAATTCAAATGAACCGACATTATATGTTGTTAAATCACGTGATTCATGCCTATTATTGTAATTTTCAGATTTTTATTATTATTCTGGGAACCGCTTTCCTGTACGTCACGAGTGCTGATTCCAAGCTGACTTAGTCGTTTTCAAGTCCCAGGAAAACAGGCCTTGATGATCCGTTGTTTAAAAAATAAAAATAACTCATCCAATTTCCACCATCACCGACCAGTACAGTACCCATCAATCTTTGTCCTTGACTGGCCCCTAGACTTTCAGAAATGGTGACAATATTACAAAAGAATATGTAATTTAAGCCACAGAAAAAAACCTTTACAGATCTAACGCGGAAATCTGTGTGTGTCCTTAATATTGTAAACATATATTCATATCTTATTACCTTACTCTATTAACGGATTGAACACTGTTGACATAAATAATGGAAATCGATGCATAATATATTGAATTACATACATTATAAATGTTCACATGCAATAATTATATATATATATATATATATATATATATATATATATATATATATATATATATATATATATATATATAGGTAGCTGATCAGCGACTTGATTCCCATCAGTTTTGGCAAATAACAAATAGGATCCTGAACAGAAGTGTGCGTTCTATCGCAAACATTATCAATGGACCAGAGGTCATCTCGTCAGCCTCAGACAAGGCCAAACTATTTGCAAACAATTTTGCATCTAATTCTACCCTATGCGACGAAGGCCATCAACTCCCCATATTTCCTCCTATAACACAGAACACGCAAGGTAACATACAAATATATGTGCATGAGGTCGTCAAGCTAATCAAGAACCTTGATTCCAGAATAGCAACTGGCCCTGACGGCATCCCAATTATAGTGTTAAAAAAGCTTCAACCTGAACTGGCTCCCATACTTACGAAACTGTTTAAGCGTTGCCTTCAGGAGAAGTGCTTTCCGACTCCATAGAAAACCTTATCAGTATGCCCTGTATTTAAGAATTCAGGTGATAAGTCATCTCCCTCTCAGTACAGACCAATAAGTCTCTTGTGTTATGAGTTAGTTGCTGGAATCCATATTAAATCGAGAAACAGTCAATCACCTCAGCAAAAACAACCTTCTTAGTGACATACGATATGTTTTCCGTTCTGCAAGATCTAATGCAGATGTGCTGACGGTCATATCTCACAGGATTAGTGAATCTCTTGACAAAGGCTTACTTTCTAGGGCAATTGCTTATGACATATCAAAGACCTTCGACAAGGTATGGCATAAGGGTCTACTTCACAAGATTTCCAGCTACGGTATTACTGGAAATGTTTTCTTAATCATTAAATCATTTCCTTCCGATAGGCTAAGAGTAATGGTCGATGGATAAAAATCAGAGGCCCACAGTATTAATGCTGGAGTCACTCAAGGGTCAATCCTGGGCCCAACTCTCTTCCTGATCTGCATCAATGATATCCTTAAACACATACTTAAATCATTCGTTGACATCTATGTGGATGACACGACCATCTACGGCAACACATCAAAGGCTGTAAATGACAAAGTTCTCTCTTATTCTCTCTCCTCTGATCTCGAGCGCGTGGTTCAGTGGGGAAAGACGTGGCTGGTTACCTTTACTGCATCTAAAACCAAACTCCTTTACATAATCAACGCTCTGATCCCCATCTGCCATCAACTGAAATGGATGGCTCTCGTCTAGGAGAAGCCCTGTGTTTTGACAAGCTTCTTGGGTTGACCTTTACTTCTAATTTGAAATGGAACACGTACATCAAGTCTGTTGCCAAGGTCGCTGGAAAAATGGTCGGATCCTTCTACCGCTCCAGAAGATATCTCACTACTGATGCAATTCTCTATCCATATAAAAGCCAAGTACGTCCAAGGATGGAATACTGTTGCCATATCTGGGCAGGAGCTGCTAAATACAGCCTATCCTGCCTTGACAGAGTACAAAATAGACTTCGTGGCTTAGTGGGGGATGCCATTTTCTCTACCCTGCAACCTCTCTCCCACAGAAAAGACATTGCGAGCCTATCCTTGTTCTATCGTTATTTCCATGGCAGGTGCTCGTTTGAACTCCAATCTCGGGCCCCCCTCTCCAATCCTTCACAAAAAACACCCGTCTAGCTGAATCCACTGTGAAAAATTTCCCCCACTCTTTATCTGTGCCTAAATCAAAACGTGGATTCCATGGATAAAGCTTCTTTCTTATAACTGCACGCCTGTGGAACTCTGTTCCGTCTGCCTGCTTCCCACGTGAGTACAACTTGGATGTCTTCAAGTCCAACGTTAACAAATTCTTAATGAACCGCCCCCTTAAGTAAACTCCATCAAATCTCCACACTAAGGTAATGTACTTGCAATAACCCTTATCCCTTAGTGGCTTCCGGGCCTTGATAAATGGTGACCACTGTGTAAAAAAATTGTTAAAAAAAGCGACAGCTTGCTGGACAGTACGTGACACGGTCAGCAGCGAGAGTAGACCACTGGAGGTGGTCAATATAGCAATCACCAAGGGACAGCTTCAGAGAGTATTTATACTTTTTCTTCTGTGCCCCTCTGTCGCGACGACTATTAGAGAGTTCGCCATATAGGACTATCTTGGATAGGCGATGATCCTCCATTCTGGAGATGTGCCAGAGTCAGCGTAGCTGTGACTTCAGCAGCATGGCCGTGATGCTCATAATTTCCGCCCCTTCAGTGACCTCAACATTGGTGATATATTCACTCCAATGGACGTTGAGAATGGTGGAGAGACAGCGTTGATGAAAATGCTCGAGGAATCGTAATTGGTGGCGGTAACTTGTCAAGGACTCAGAGCCGTACAGCAGGGCGGAGAGTACTACGGCTCTGTGCACACAATTGTGTATTTTTTAAGTGCCTTTATTTCCAGACTTTGTTGTACAATCTGCCAAAATCGCTGTTTGCTTTGGCCAGTCTGTTGTCTATTTCTCTGTTGAGTTTGGCATCTGATGTGATGCTACCCCCCAGGAAGGTAAACTGGTTAACAGTCTTCAGCTTAGTCACGCAAATGGTGATATGGAGAGGGTGGTACTCTACCCGGGGAGCTGGTTGGTGGAGAACTTCCGTCTTTATCAAGCTGACCTTGAGTCCGAAGATCTGGGCAGCCCCTTTCTCTCTCTCTTTCTCTCTCTCTCTCTATATATATATATATATATAGTCGAAATGGTAATTAATAAAAACCTGAAGAAAGTGCTCAATACTGTTGTAGAGCAGATATGCGTTTTATTTTTTATTACCGTATTTTTCTGTAAAGTTAAATTTTTGTTTTGGCTACACGACCTTTTTTTTGGTCGTCATGTAGCTTCCTCAGACTTTTACAGACATGTTCGTTTATGGTGGAATAAAAGGGTGAATGGTGTCAGGGAAGGGGTGCGAGATAAAAGCGTAAAAAGAGGAAGGGAACATGGGGAGAGGTGAGAGGGGGTGCTTGGTATGTCGGTAATGCTTTAGTTTTGGAGTTTAAGGACATTAGGTGGTTGTGGGGGTCTGGGAAGTTCATCTCTGGTGTGGCTGAGGGCATAGGGATACATTGAGGGGGGAGGGAGATATGTGGGGGTAGGAGGAGGGGGTTACTTTAAATTTCGAGTCCTAAGGTTTAGGTTGTTGACGATCGTTGGTGAGATGATTTCTTGATAAGTATGTCTTGACCTGTTGGGTGTTCGCTTAGGTTGGGAGGCGAGGGGGCCTATGATTCGGTTTATCTATTTGATTTTTATTTGTTGTTAAGTGCTTGGAAAGGGTTAGCTTGCGGCTGTACGCGCGAACACACACATGCGTATATACACACACATATACATTAAGAAACGCTCATCTGTACACATACGTCTCCGCCTAGGCATGTAAACACATGCACGTATGCGTACATGCATGCATATACACCCGCGCTGCCCCCGCTGACCCCATATTTTCCTTAAGGTGTTAAATTGAGTATATGCGCGTAAGCATGGATGCGCACATATGCAGACACCCACACAGCGACACCCATATACCCATGCAGGCGTATACATGGGCCTACATGCATATATTATTCAGACATACTTGAATCCCCACGCATGTATGCAAGCACACGCGCACATACATATACTTATATTCGTGAACACATACATCGACATATACACAGCTGCACGCTTCTACATACGTAGGTGGACAGGAGGTAGCGGGCACATATACTCTTATATATACACACATATACATGGGTACGTACACATATACATCGTTATCCCCACGTACACACGGACACACACATGGATGCATACATGCATATACATATACACGCATGCCCAGATATATAGACAGTTATTGTATAGACATATTTGTCTGCATAGATGTACATCTAAGCTCATTCGTGGGTATATAGACGTAATACTTTCGTTAAATGTAGACATGATTATACATAGATATGAGCAAAAACTAATTCCCAGGCTCGTATGCGTAATATTTTCATTAGTGGAGGTTTTTAGTAGTTTGATGTGGGTTCACACCGGAGCGCCAACGTACACCTCCGCATACATATACACACCTACAGATACACGTCCCACACGCATGCATGCACACATATATACATGCATACACGCACACACATATGCACACATACATGCACTCATACATCCATCTGCAAAGATACACACCCACTCTCACTTACGCACCGATATCTGCGCACGCATATATATATATATATATATATATATATATATATATATATATATATACAGATATATAGCGTTACATGCCGTAAATATGGGCACAGATTCCACACACATATACATACATACATACATACATACGCAGTAATAAACACATACGCACCCGGGATAGTGGTCTTGTGTAGCCATACTTATAGATTTTGGGGAGGAGTTTGAGGTAGTTCATATGGGGATTAAGTATTGTAGTTATTGTTCTAAGTTAGGGTATTTGTTTTTTTAGGGTATTATAGATCAGATTAGGCAGAAGTCTATATTGGAGTGTCATACTCTAAGGCATGCGTCCATGCATATAAGGCATCGGTCAGTTATACATTTCCATACGTACTTACCTGTGCAGGTGTAAATCCACATAGTTATACGTAAACAATTTCAGTGTTAAGTCGTGGAAGTTGCATGTAGGGTGTGCTGCGGTTGGGCGGGAGATTGGCTAGGGGGAGGGGAATTGATGCCGATTATTGGGTGGTTATGTGGGATAAGGTTATGTGGTGTTTAGTGTTGGTGGTGATTGGTGGTTATTTTGTTGGATTTAGGGGGATTCTTAGGGGGCTAAGGTGGTGTAGGGTGTAGGGGAAATTGATTAAAGGGGTTTAGTTGAGTATATGTCATGGTAGTTTGGTGTATGTGGTGGGTGGTTGTGTTGGATGTATAATTTAGGAGATTTAAAGTTGTGTTGTCTAAGGGATGTTTTAGAAAGGTGTATAGTTGCTAAGGAGGTGGGATTTGTAATCCCTACAGTTTATGGTGGTTTCCTGTTTTTTATTTAGTAATTTTTCTCTGTCTTTAAAATTGGAGATAAGGAGTTTCTCGTTTAGGCAGAGGAGACATGGGGAGTTTAGGGATTTACATGTGCTAGATTTTCTAAGGATTTCCCATTTCATGGTTGGTGTAAGGTTTTTTTGGGTTAGATGTAGATAGCAGGTAGTTAGTAAGGTTTTGTTAGGGTGGTTAGGGTTTGTGAAGGAGCATTTATTTACTCTGAATCTATCCTTAAATGAGGAGCCAGTCAGGCCAATATAGTATTTTTTGTCGTTTGGGGTTTCTTTAGGTGTTATTGGAGCTTTATGTACTGCTTCTGTTTGTAGGCATTGTTGATTAAGCGGGCATTCCGATTTGTTGGTGCAGTTACACTTGTTCTTGTTGGTGTTGTTTGTGTTTTCATCTTTGTTAAGTATTTTTCTGTTATGTTTCTTGGTTATTTGTTCTATGTTGTTTGTGCAGCTGTAGCTGAATTTAATTGTGTTTTTGTTGAAGATGTTGTGCAGTACGTGGCTGGGCGGGAAGTTGTTGTTTATTAGTTGGAAGAATTTAGTGCCAAGCTTTGTTTTGACCATTGTATTAAAGGGGGGTGAACCAAACTATTTTCCTAGTTCTATTTCTCTTGTTTTAGATATTGGGTGGGTTAGGTTTCATGTAATTAAAGGTGGTGTTTGGGTGACCACTTTCCTTAAGTGCATTTTCGTAGAAGGGTTTGTGTTAAAAATTTCAATATATATGTGTGTGTGTGTGTGTGCTTAATCATCAATATAACATATATATGTTTGTGTGTGTGCGTGTGTTTGTGTCTGCTGAATAATAAAACGAAGGATTTTTATTAGTAAAAAAGTAAAGGATGGGCACCAAATACCATAAGCTAAAAATGCAGCTTCTCTCTCAAGTTTCCATCTCAGATTTAATAGCTTCCGTGTCTAGATTAATTGACGAAATGCGATTCAACGAAAGAACTTGTAGAGGAATACATATGCCGCACCTTCCTCAAGAGTTTAGCACTTTAGTAAGAATAACCACTAGATACTATTATGGATAATGCAACGATTTCTGTAACAACGATTGAAGCAAGTTTTACTATTATTACTTCAGGTAAATATGTTTGTATATTGTAGGGGGTTCAACTTATATAGAAAATTGGTAAATTGACAAAATACTTGTTTATTATTTATGAAACATCTTACAAGATAATTTGCATCATAATGAAAATAGAAAAATACTTTCGTGGTGAATTAGTCGACAGATATATATTATATCTAATATTTTTACGCCATATTAGAGGAATAAAACCACAAATCGAACATTGTATGAAAAACAGAACTTTTAAATTAGTTCTTGAATCTCAGCAGAAAATTTCTCAGTATATGTAAGTGACGCAATCACGAGTTGAAAATATACTTGCATCCAAGAAATACAAATAAGATGTCATCTAAGTATTAATAACTATTACAAAATTAGTAAATAATTATTCAAAACTTATACATTTTAATAGCATCTACTGTCTCGCCTTGTTCACCACGTCATGTCCCCCTTCACCTTGCTAATCCACCTCATCATTGTGATCTATATTACTATTTCTAGTTTCAGCCTTATTTTTTACCTACACGTTTTACGAAAGTACGACAGACACGCAATAATTGCGGGTAACAATATAGGGCATATTTTTTTAATATTTTACTTTATAAACAGTGCAACTTCGCAAGTTGTCGAAAATGGGGAATAAATAAGACTAGATTCTTGAAAAACTTAATATTTTTTTTGTTTATTTATTTTGAAAATTTAGGAAGAGAACTTTAAGCAACTTTAAAAACTTATATTTTTCTATTAACGAAATGGTTATTCATTTATACATTTTATGTGAAGTACTTGTGCTTTAACTGTAGACTATTTATTATGTCCCTATGAGGAGGGGACGATTGAGAGACTCCTATATTAATTAGTAACTCATTCTTGAAAAAATAAATAAAAGTCATAAAATGAATGCATTCGTCTAAATATAAACTGACCATAAGCACGTGTCCGCTTGGTTGTAAATTGTAACCCCTCACTCGAGAATGTGGTTAAGACTCTTATTCCTCTAGAAATCTCGGCTCGTGTTGTCAAGTCCTCTCTGAGGTTGTTACATGAAATCTGGTATGCTGAAAGCGAATATGGAAGCAGTAGGCAGGAAGAAAGACAAACTCATGTAGTCTATCTACAAAAGCTTAATTTTCGCAGAATTATGTACAAAAATGTTTTTACAATTCTCATTCAATTCGTAGTAAGTTTTTCCAAAGTCTCAAATCTCTTCACACACAGCGTAGACGGATGGATACGGTGGGGAGGGGTCACGTGCCTTCTCGGATTCAACAAACAATCTACTTCAACTCCCAACTCTACTCTAATCTGACTTATTTTCGCACGGCAGTAAGTAGTAAGATATGTTGATGGGGTGGAAATTCTCCCACACCTGAAATCTTAATTACTCATTTTCACAATTTCCAAGTTCAGATGTCAATTCTGTCATCCAACTGTGAGTTCATTTAATACCAGACAAGGTTATAAGTGAAATTTCTTGTCCTCAACTCTTAGCTATAAAAATATATTTCTCTGGTTTCAAACAATATCAATTTTGACATGAAATAAAAAATATATATTTATCTTCTCTATATTAAATCCTTGGGTTATTTGGCGTCACCCGGGAATAAAAAGCTACTCCAGCGTAGTTCTAACGCTCTTCAATGAGGGATTACGTTACATTCGCCCCCATTAGACTATATTGCTTCGTAGAACCAACGGAGTCTAATTCCTTAACACACCACTCCATCCCTTTTTACAGTTCGCCGTCAGATTTTTTCCCACAGACCCCTCTCCCCATCCTCAAATTATCCGTCAACAAGACAACATATATACAATCCCATATCCACCCTTTTATGCAGGGTTCTCCCCTTTTTCATTCAAAAGTTCATAAGAAAGTTAA
This sequence comes from Euprymna scolopes, assembly GCF_053919585.1. Lineage (NCBI taxonomy): Eukaryota > Metazoa > Mollusca > Cephalopoda > Sepiida > Sepiolidae > Euprymna > Euprymna scolopes. Next base: position 7,762,450 of record NC_136497.1, read on the forward strand.
TTCAAAAAAGTTCGTAAAATCATCAAAAATGTAAAAGTTCAAAGTAAAATCATCAAAAATGTAAAAAGTTCAAAGTTCTTCAGGGCTAATATAATTTCTTTTTTTTTTCCACACGCATTTTTTTCTTGTTTATATATCCTTTCTTTCAATTCACATTAATACTTCAAAGGTAAGATACTCATCATTAAAAAAAAATTGTCAATCCATAAAATGCATTAAGTTTATCAATTACTCGTAAGAGTTACTTCCCTTGTTTAAAAGTTTTGTCCCTTTTTTCAAATTACTCGACTTTTTTCAAGGTTTTATAAGAGTTATTCACCTTTTTCCAATTTCTTATCAATCTTATCATATTTAAAAAAACATTTTTCACAGAGTGACAGTTTACAAGAGTTTTTTCAAGTTTTTTTTCTTTTCACGTCGCTGCTATCAACAGCACAGTCTCATAATACAGGGTTGCAACCCTAATCAGGGTACTCAAAGGATCCACTCTTTATTGAGCTAGGGGAATTTTCTCACCTTAAGCAGTTATAGATGAACCTTCACCTTTTATTTCACAGTTCAAGTCTTCTTTCATAAGCATCTTCTAAGATTTTCTTTCACTGAGGACTTCTAACCTCAATCTACGGTCATTCAAGGCATCGTTGGGACTTTCTTTCGACGGTTCTCAGCGCCCTGCAAGAATGTTAGATAAAATAGAGAGAAAAAAGAAAAGAAAAGAAAAGAAGATCTTCAAGTCGTCTTCAGTTCCCCTGGATTTCAGCAGCAGGGAGGTCTTCAGGTTGCGTCTCGTTTTCGTCAGCACCAGCAGCCGCTTTCTTCCAGAAACACAGGCGGTCTGTCTCGAACCAGGATCTCTTCCGTCATACGTGCAATCAGCTTCGAGATGCTCATCACCCTTATCTCTTCCGATATTCGCTCTCTTCACGCACCATACAACCACCAACAACAACACAATTATCGTTACTAGTATGATCACTCCTGCTTCTGTAACCACTATCTTATGAAACCTATTCCTAGCTTCTGTATTCTCTAGACCGTTTAGTCGGGCATGTAATTCACTCAAATCCATTTGTCTAACTCCTCCCATAGATTTTGGTAGCCTAAGTCGGGTATGTGGCGGTGAACAATGGATCAGGGGCTCCCAGAGGTCAGTGAGGTTAGTCAATTGGTCATTCGCCCACTCTACCTCATGTGCTTTTAACAAATGCCGTTCCTCAACCTGATAATATGGAGGTAACCCTATGCCCTTTCCCTGGGCTTCACGGCCCCTGTCCAGTTCTACCATAGTTAAAGGTGGTCCCACCTTGATTATCCCAGCAGCCGTGTTACCGCATATCTTAGACAATTCCATTTTCTGTTGTGTGGATACCAACGAGGTGCCTTCAGCTACTCATATAGCTAGTGGCAAAAGACCTTCACTTGCCACTTCAACCTTGCAGGCGCTCTTTATCACTCTCTCATCCCCCTGAAATAATCCCAACATACACAACTCATGATCTTCAGTGACATACAACGGACTCTGTGACCGGCAAATTCCAAGACAATTATTTCGGCATATACCTGCCTCTCGCTGATGCAACAGCATTAATTTATCTCTTGCCATATAAAACGCTACATACTCTGACTCCACTCTTTAGCTGGCTCTAACCCTAACCTGGGTGTGCCCAGTGAATAGGGTACAACTGATAAACCTTATATTTGCTTCATCGTTCTATCGAATCATCTTCGACAATTCAAACACAAACACTAATACTTTATCCTCCAAGAGTTTAATATTCGGATATATTATCCTACTCCTAAACCTTGTATTTATTAACCTAGCTATGACTGACAGGCATCGATCTCCCAAACCGTCCTCCAATGCTATGTTTTTCATAACCACAAGCAGAGCGAACGGGGTGCTCAGAGCCACCAAGGGTTAACAATTCACGATTCTGTCCACGTCGCTGTACACAGTTCCATCCTTCTGCCAGCTACCGCTCGCTGCTCCGCTAACAGACCATCTCTCCTGGTCTCCACAGATACACCAGCTTGATCACGCCCATCCTCGAAACAAAGCGAGGAAAATTCCGTCTGTCAGTACACAACTATTTACAAAACGTTAAGCACCTTTTTGTCACAGATTTTTTAAATAGTCAATTCAGTTTCACTAAAATTACTCCGTACCCTCATGGATAGTCAAAATAATAAACAAAACTACAGGAAGCTAGATACGCCCCCTACTTTATTGAATTCCCCTCGATATTTCAAAACAGGTTCTCATAACCACTCTTTTCTCCATGCGACGCACGCACGCTCGTGCAGACAACGACCTCAATTTCGGCATAATTAATCCATTTCTCCATAGACGATTAATATGATACATTTCTTCTCTCCCCCTGTGACACACACACACGCTCGTGCGGACAACGACCTCAATTTCGGCATCTGTCACCTTATGGACGATTAATAAAACAACAACAGGGAGTGATCCACATGCCCCCAGCGTCCTCCCAGGCAGCATGTCCGAATGGACCGTATCCAGAAGGTCAGCATGTCCAAATTGACCCGTATCCAGAAATGCATCATGATCGGCAAACTTCTTACTCCCAAAATCCAACTTAAATTTGAATTTAAATGCTCCGTAATTCATTTCAAAAACGCAGCTCACAAAAACCATAAAAGCCAACAAACCAGATATCAATGTTCGAGTTTCTTTCTTATTTGGACTCCTCAGTTGAACACATCTAAACTCAGGATTTGAAAATCGAATCTTGCATGCGAGGCGAGTACCCCGCCACTTGATAAAACGCGCCACTCACAAGAGAACCAATGCTTACTTTTATGTGGTGTGGTTGGTCAATATATGGAATCGTGGTTAGAATAGATGACTATAATTTAGTGTATGTTCTATTCCTGGTTTGAGATGAGTGATAGTTTAGTAATATTGAAGAGTCTATCGGTGGATGACAATTTAAGCGTCCCTCTTTGAATTAAGCACTGTCGTAATAGATTTCCTGGCGTACGCTAAGCTTTTTGCTTGTACATTAAGAAACACCTCGCATAATGCAAAAAATGGCGATAGAATTTTTATAAAAATATTATTATATTATTTGCGAGCGTCGATCCCATAGGCTAAAAGGGTAAAACAGCCTACTATATGGTTATAAGTTCGATACCTTGTTCGGGATTGGCACTAACGTGGCTGCACTCAATGGCTGTGATTGAGCGCAATAATCTGTCTGTGCATGTCTGTATATGTTACGCATGCAGTATAGAAACGTGCTCTATGAATGAATCTGCTGTTCCTAACAAGTACTGAAATGCACGATTTACTACAGATTTCTGCTGTTAAAGTTGGCTTGGTGAACCATGTGAATCACAAGGTTAGACAAGACCTGTGGATTTGTCTTTACTTCTGCAAGCGATTAGGTATGCCACTGAAAGGTGGATAATATAGTATTTCAACAACAACAAAAAAACAGTAAATACTGGCAAGTACCCTGACACATCTTTGAAGGAGTATACAAGAAATGAGCTGGGTGAAAGAGTCACCTACGTGGTTCTTTCACCAGCTCCACTCTTGCAGAATCGCCCGACATAAACTTTAAAATATGACCAGCTTCTCTTAAGAAGTAGCAATCATATATATATATATATATATATATATATATATATATATATATATATATATATATATATTTAGTTCATGTTATTTTGGTCGAAAGTCTCAGAAAACAGGGACACTTTATCTCTATATGAAATACGTAGATAATAGAATCTTTCATTAAATGTCTTAACCTCTTAACCTCTCACCAACTAAGTTAGTTAAGAAGTTTAGAACATAATTTTCCTCCCCCGCACTCAATTTATCATTAATCTCTTTTATAATACATCTTTCCTGTGGTCTCTTTGTTTTCCTGGATTCTAGAACAAGTCGGGTGGACTATATATTTATACTGTTACTTAAGGTAAGATAACTTGGAGAATGTACAGTATACATCGTAAAAAAGTCAGTGTTAATTAACCATATCCAGGAAATCCTATATGAACACCAAATGCTATCTATTTTTGTAATATATACTCAGGGGTTATTGCAAAAGTATTTTAACGGCATCACCTGTAGAGAAAGGTCCTATCTAGTAGACGTTCAAGTTCTCTCTTGTAGGATATTCGTTCCCTCTATTAGGTATATATGTGTGTGTCTGTGTCCGTGTCTGTGTGTGTTTGCTAAGAAAAAAATGGCTAAGTTTAGAGAATAACGGACACGAAAATAGACTCATCGATATTAAATCTTGCACACCTGGATAACTCTTTAGTAAAGGGAATCTAGTTACTAAAGACGAATATCCGTTTCCGGAATCATAGACATTTACGTACGAGTAAACGAACAGATAGGCCTCTCTTAACAAATAAATTGGCGTAGAATCAACCTATTGTGAAAGTTAGATTGAACAAATTATAGTAATAAAAAGTTTTAATCACTGAAGATTCCAACTAAACTATAAAGTAGACATCAAAACACAGAAACGGAATATTAAAGAAAAAAAACCCGGAAAAATAGAAAATTGGCTCCGTAATAGAAAATACGAAGTCTTCATCAATTAAATATATATTTAAGCATATTTTATAACCGAAAAAAAAAGAAATTAAAAAAAAAATTGAAATATAAATAGTTAAAATTAGAAAAACATATGTACAATTACTATAAAATAAATATTTACAGGGAGAAGAGAAAAATAGGGAGTACATGGATGTAATGGATTTTATTAAGGAAAGAAAATGCTCGTAAAATAACACGAGTGAGGAATAATAAACCCCACATATAAATATACAGGAAATAGAAAGAAAAAAAAGAGGGCATTTGTATATCTCACAAAGAAAATGTACACAAGAGAGGGAGTAGGAAATTAATACGTATACATATATGGATATACTACAAATCACCTATAAGGTCCAATGTATTAATGAACCTTGAGTCGCGCAATGGAGACAAATTCAAGAGTTTTCAACTGACTACTCGATCGCCTCGAAATAAAAAAAAAAAAAAAAAAACGTCCTTATATGCCAACCCACATTCTGGATTATCCAATAAATGTTGTCCAATCGCAGAATCTAAATTATTGTTGGAAGGGTTGATGAGATTTTTATTATTATTTTTATTTTTGTCACAAAAACCTGAAAATACATGTTGTCCCATATACTTTCACTAAACAAGTGCCTTAAGGTTTTTGTAATAAAAGTAAAAATAAAAAATACCCCTTCCTTCCTCCCTGTACATAGAAAGTTTATAGGAATTGTAAATACGCATTTCTCATTTTCACTCTATATTGTTATTTCTTCCCCCTACTTTCTTTTTCAAAAAGCAAATTGCATCGTTAACCCCCCCCCCCGATGAGGATGGTGAAAGACGTTTCGGGTAAAACAGAACTCTCTTCTCTATCGAATATAAAGTTGATACCCTTAATAAGCTTTTTTCTAATATACTAGCAGTTCAGCCAGGATTCACCGGGGATAATGCACTGTCAATAACTTGCCCAATTTGTGGATATACTTTATGTGAGATTTCAAATGTTTAGACCAAAGGTTCTCAGAGCAATTTCGTAGAGATCGCAGAAGTCAACTTTTTTTTTAATTTAACACCAATTCGGACGCTTAACATTTATTATTTTAGTATCAAATCAAAATACAAAGTTTTATCCATGTCCAAGTTACCTACATCTAAAATTTCAGGTCTTTAGACACAAAATTGGCGGAGGAATTTGGTAGAATCTACAAATGTCAACTCTTTCAACTTTGACCTTTTGGCAGTAAAATGGTCACCTTCCAAACTGATTAAAATGCTTGCTGAATGTCTGAATACTCGTTATGTATCAATTCCAAATGATCCAAAATTGGCTGAGTAGTTTGGTAGAGACTGCAAATGTCAAATCCTTTGTACTTTGACCCCATGCTTGTTCATTAAAAAGCTTGCCTTACCTCTGAATACACTTTATATAAAATTTCAAATGCTTAGACCAGAAATTGGCTAATTTGGTAGAGACAGCAGAGGTCAAGTTATTTTTTAACTTTGACCCCAATTTTGACCCCTTAACATTTATTTTAGGGGGATAAAATCCAATTAAAATTTGATTCATTTCCAAGTAACGTACATTTAAAATTTCAAGTGTTAAGCCCCAAAATTGACGGAGGAGTTTGGTAGAGTTTTCAAAGATCCAATCGTTGACGTTTGACCCGTTGACAACCAAGTTCCTGGCGGAAAACCGGTTAAAAAGATTTTCTCAAATCTCAATACTTCTTATGTCAAATCTTGAGCCATTGTGCGGCACGTAGAAACTATGCATAGATACAGTTCGGCGTAATAGTAAAAAAAAACTGATTGCTCATAATGATCCATAAAAATAATAAAGTATTACTCAATGCTCGCTTTTAAGGGAATCTGCTAATTAGTTAATCTCATGTAGTCGCTCCCATATTTATGAGTAAGTATATTAAAAAGTTCTTTTCAATAAGTTTTTAATTCAAAAAGTATGCTTTTAATATTAATGTAAGAGGAATAATATTATATATATATATATATATATATATATATATATATATATATATATATATATATATATGTCAAAATTAAGCTCCGCGCTTGTAATTAAAAATAAAACCCTGCAAATTTAAGCTAAATTTGATGGAACTTTAAAAAACCTGTACCTCATTTGATTGGTCTTTTATTCCTCTATGAGTTTACCTGTTCATATTTCACTTTTAATTGGAATATTCTAGTGTTCACGTCAATTAAAAACATGACTTCAGATTGGGAAGGCAAAAAGAAAGTCCACAGCAAAATATTCGCTAAAAACCAGCTTAAATTATTGCCCCCAAGTCAGATTAAAATGTCCACCAACAGGCGACATAGCATCACTAACCGTAGTTGTTGTTGTTGTTGTTGCAGGTTATACAACGTAACAGTTAGTCCATACGCCACGACTTTCTCTTAGAGATCAGCAGAAGTTCATTAATCTCCACCTTTCTGGTTTATCCAATCGAGAAATCGAACGCAGATTGAAATGTGATGAGAAAACGATACGAAACACTGGGCAAACGCACCAAAAACCTGCAGTGTTCGTGATGCCCCTAAATCTGGTCGTATTTGAGTTACTCCTAACAGGGAAGACAATGCTATCAACATCCGCAGCCTAAGAAATAGATTTGAAACGGCTCCCCAAATTCAACAACAGTGCAATCTTGTTAAAAAATGCTCTCTTTTTACTGTCAAGAACAGATTAAAGGAATTTAATTTGCGAGGATATGTTGCAAGATGCAACCAATGATTTCTGTAAAAAACGGAAAACGCCGACTGGACTTCGTTAGATGCAATGAATATCATGACTCTTAATATTGAGCTCAAATCTCTGGTCCCCCCTCGGTAATACACACTCTTCTAGCTGAAACCACAGTCAATAATTTTCCCCACTCTATATCTGTGCCTAAATCAAAACGTAGATTCCATGAACAAAGCGTCTTTCTTAGAACTGCACGCATGTGAAACTATCTTCCGTTTGCCCGTTTCCCACCTTGAACGTCTTCAAGTCCAACGTAAACAAATTCCTGATAAACCGCCCCCATTAAGTAAGAGACTTTATCAAATCTCCATTACTAACGATTACTACGATATTATCCAATTGATTACTGTGCACACAATAACCCTTATCCCCGAGTGACTTCCGGGGCTGTATAAGTGGTGACTACCATGTAAAAAATCTCTTATGCCACTAAAAAAACTGATGCTCGATTCATGCTAGATGGTCAAAGAGCGAAGTGAAGCATTCAATACGTTTTTGTAACATTTTCTCCCAAGTTAAAAACAGTGTTTTAGCATATCGTTCCCTTAAAATATATTCATGTCCAGATTGAATTTATGAAATGCACCAGCTGTGACAAAAAGCCTTTTGTAGGGTGTATTCCAATTTATAATTTAGCTGTTCTTTTACACTTGAAATTAGAAAAAATGGTCATTCATCTCAGAAGATGTTTAGCAGTAACATACTGAATTTTCAAGGGTCTACGGTAATTTCAATGCATAGATAAAAATGTCTGGAAACTTATTGAAAGCAGCTCCTATCCTATTGACTAGGTCTATGGTTGTCTATGACGTTTAGCGCATTTAGATTGGTGTTGATAATTATTTTTATACTCGTTATAATAAAAGGAAGAGTCCATTGTTTTTTTTTTTTTTTGTAATATGGGCACAACGATAGAAAGCGAAACAAAAACAAAAAATAAGATATTCCTGGGCAAGACCATGTAAGCTCAACTAGGTTATAATACTTGTAATATATTTATACTTGTGATGAAAGGACTGATACGAATAACGTATTTACAGAATATCAATAAGTTCCATTCATTTCTCGATCAAGTAGAAGAACAATCGAAAAAACAATTATGAAAAATATAATTGATCACCTCTTCTAACGTAATTATTGATGTTAAAGTGTTAATTAACAATAATCGGGCAATAATAATGTAATACATTATAGCATGAGTGGAAAATATGAATTATATTAAATAAAATCAGTAATTTAAAAAACGAATATAGTATAACAATAATCAATCGTATCAAGGTAAAGGACTTGCCAGTAATTAGAACAGTGTTGTATTAAAACCTGATGTAAGGGGAAGACTTGTAGTATATATATATATATATATATATATATATATATATATATATATATATATATATATAAACTCTTATAAGTTCCTCATTGTGATATGCGCCGACTAAACACTGGTTGGCGATTATAGATCAATTACCGATTTCAGATTCTCTCTGTTTAAGCATTAAGTAAAAGATATAGTACATTATATTCATAGAAAAGTCGCAGATGTAAAATGGTTAAATTCTATGGAGTAGACCAGATCTTGCCTGTGTGTTTTATATGGTCTTATTTCTTTCCTATTTTTAGTTTCACGATTTCAAACGTTCAAGGTATAAATAGAATGAAATACACCGTAGTCTTTACTATAACGCGTATGAAACTTAGTACGATAATTGTAATACTATGTTAAGTTATCAAAACATTATCAGAGGAAATCACATAACTTGAATTTTTTAAATCACATTCCACAAATTTAGTTGTAATTCTAACTTTACATTTCATGTCTCATAACTCTACGACTCTTAGCTAAAACATATTATATTCGGAAACTGATATATACGTAAATGTTAGACGCATCGAGAGTGTGACGTAGAGATTCATGAACACTTCCATTCTCTTGTTTGGAGAAATTTATACGTATGATAGAATATTCATCAAAATATAACACATTCGACGATTTGAAAGAGGGTTCAGTTGCAACAAAAGACATATGTTTGAACATGGGATTACATCCATTATCTTGCATTGAAATGTTTATACATAAGATTTACAATTAACAAATATTTAGCATGATTAAAGTTTGAAACGAGGCTTTGTGTTAATAAACACTTAGGCTGCATGTAGATATTCAGGAGAACTTTTATTGCTTTCTGAGGAAAATTTAAATGGGAATACACTTTTGGATTTTATGTACATTCTCTAACCGTTTCTGGAGAGGGAACACATATATTACACATACTTTTTTTAATTTATTTTTAGATACACATTTGAGTATCACAACACATTCACACATATGTTTCAGTCTAATGCTTATAAAAATATAGAGATCTCATCAGGTATTAATAAATGTTGGAGAAAATTCGCAAAAGTTATTATCTTGAGAGCAATCACGTCATATTAAAAATAAAAGAAAAATTAAGATATCAGCGTTACAAATATATATATATATATATATATATATATATATATATATATGTATTTATATTTGTCATACTTGTTTTGTGTACGTTTGTATTATTGTGTATGTATATATATACGTATATATATATATATATGTATATATATATATATATATTTGTGTAAATTTACGTTGAGTTCTACTCTTTATGCCTACTGATTATGCCTTTTTTTACTTATAATTTTGTTCCCTTCTTTTTTCCTAAGTAATGAAACACGTTTGTTATAAATTTAGTTCTAATTTGCGAATTCAAATATTTATATCTCATCTTTAGATATTAAACATTATGTTCTTTACTCTTTTATATATATTAAAAAGTACATATATCATACCTTATTATAGATTAGAGTATTAAATAATTCACATATGATCTACGTGAGTTCTCTATTATTTATAACTAACTCATATTTGAAATTTGTGATTCTCATCTTTCATCACTCGCTAATAATTTACATGTATTTTCTTAGCCCAACCAAACATTAAATAATATTATTCTTATTATAAAATGAAAAGCAAATAAATCCATTACTGTAAGAGGCTGGTGTTTAATTTTTCTTCTACTACTTCTTCCTCCTCCTGTACTTCTTCTTCTTCTTCTTCTTCTTGTTCTTCTATAACTCGAAATACATTTGCAGCCTACGTGGTAAGCTGATTGTGACCTTATCTCTCACTGTCTATCGTTCATAATTTGTTGTGGCGAAACTACATGTATTACGTACGAATGAATTGATCCATACACAATAAATACCGAAAGATAAGCTGTAAGCAGGGAGTCGAGATCCTGTGGATCAACCAAGGTTACTCATCGGCTAGCTGAACAACACACACTTTTGTATGTTCTTGTTAATCCAATTTGCTACTCTATTCCCACGTTATGTAAAACATGTTAAAAAACACTTCGAAAAAGAGTTAAACACATATTAAATCTAAAAAGGAAGCACTTGATAAGTGGATAGTCCTTAATCCGCGGAGTTTCGAAGAAATACTTTCCTTCTCATCAGAGGGTTGGAATTAGCAAAATACCGGATCGGATTTTGCATAAAAAAGTATTTGATGAAATTGCAAGTAAGTCCAAGATCTTACTTGATAACAAAAAGTGAAGCAGAGGGAATATGGTGACGAAAAAGTGATTACACGTGAATGGATAGTCTTGTGAACGGTAAATAATCCAATGATGGTAAAATTCAAATTAAATAATATATCATCAAAATCACAGGACTAAGTAAGGAGTTGAGCAGCGAAATTTCTATTGTATTACATACTCTGCATGTTAGTACGCCAGAGAAACATAAAACTTGTAAGGCAGAAATAATTAAATTAAAAGGCTTTCTAATATCTAGGCACCTTAACAGTGGAAAGTGGGATTTTACTTCTTTTTATGAACCTAGAGGGAGCACACGTTGTTTGAGTTTATCAAAGCACATCTCATAAAAGTATTTGTCAAACAATCGTAGGTTGTCCGTGACTTATTAGATTGGAAACTGTTTTGGAACCTGTATTAAATGGAAAGTCTAGTTGTGGTTACATCAGACAACATTTGATAACAATACCACATGCATAATTGAATGCTTGTTTTGAAGAAGTTTAGGATATTCTCAGTTTTGAGAAATTTTCTAGCAGAGGAAAGGCATCCCAACTTCTTCGTAACGGCTTTGCAATATCCCTAATTTATTTTTCGAATTCGTGTTTTCCGTTTTTGTTAATGCAAAGAGTATAAAAAATAAGCTCTCAAGTATATATATATATATATATATACATATATATATATATATATATATATATATATATATATATATATATATATATATATATATATGTGTGTGTGTGTGTGTGTATGTGTGTGTGTGTGTGTTAATGACTTTATGGTAACCATTTTTTCGTAAACACTAAAGGAAAACAGAAATGTAATTGAAAATAGTTCTTGATTCCAAGCGTCGAATGCGAAAATAAAACTTCTTTGTGTTCCTAATCGGTGGCAAGTCGATCTCATGGGAATTTAAAATGAGAAACATCGCCTGACAATAAAAGAGACTTTATCACTTCCCAGGGAAATCTACTTTCCGTTAACAAAAATAAATACACATTTCTTTTTCTTCTCCTTTACAAATTAACGACAATTTCTTTTACTGTGATCGGATTTATCCCTGATCGTCAAATTCTGTTCCATTGACGCTTTTGTGTGTAATTCTTATATTATATGGACTCGATGATAAAAGATCAGTCAATGACAAAAAGAAAATACTTAATTAATTCCATTATTTGTTAGTGTATTACATGGTGTCAAGCTATGATTTTTATGTATATTTGACGGCATACTACCAAAGTTTCTATGCTAAAAATCACAAAATTATTCTAAAATTAATTGCAATATTTGCATATCTATAAACTGTTATTCATATCTATTTTGTAAAGTTAAATTTAATTCTGTTTGATTGGAAACAGGTTTTCCGATGCTTTCAGGGCTTTTGGTCCGACAATCAGTATCAATAAAATGGAAGTGATTCACCAACATCGCCCCATACCAAAACAAGTTCAGGGCACAAAGCGGCGACTCCGAGTACACAGCTTTCGCAGTATACAAATCAGAGTGTATGGTACGAAGGGGAGTGCAATAAGTAATGCCCCTGACCCACTTCCACTAGCAGAAGAGCAACGAAACTCGGCACAGTTATTAGTCTTTCTCTACATAGGAACCACCCAGAGTTATGCATTTCTCCCATCGTTTGATGCAGCTCTGGAGACAGTTTTTGTAGAACACCCCAAGTTAGTTCTCCAACTACGACGTGACTTCAGAAATCAAGGCGGCATCATCTGGGAAACGCTTTCCTTTCAAAAACAACTTCATGGCTGGGAAGAGGTAAATATCACAGGGTGCAAGGTCAGGAGAGTAAGGAGGATGGGGTAGGATTTCCTAACCACACGCCCGTGCTTATCATCTGGCGACATGAAAGTTGTGGACCGGACCGTTGTCCTACAGGAGGAGGGTACCTTTGCTGATCTTGCCCCACCTCTTGATTTTGATAGCTTTCTTTAATTTCTTCAAAAGTAAAGTATAATAGGCTCATGTAATTGTGGTACCCTTTGTCAGGAAACTTGTCATTACTACTCCGTCCTGGCCCCAGAAGACTGTGAGCATGACCTTGCCAGCGGAGGGCTGCGCCCTAGCCTTCTTTGGAGGTGGTGAGTCCAAGTGCTTCCATTGCATTGACTGGGATTTGATCTCTGGATCACAGTGATGGACCCAGGATTCATCCTGTGTAATCAGTTTTGTGAAAAAAACTTTGACTCATCTTCTTGGCACATCTCCAAATTCATCCTCGAGCACCCGACGCGTTTTCGCTTCTGGAATGGTGTGAGCAACCTGGGAACCCATATGGCAGACACCTTACACATATGCAAATAATCATGGATGATAGTTTCCACAGACCCTGTACTAATCTGGCCATCTTGGGCTATTTGGCGAATAGTAATGCGCCGATCTTCCAAAATGGCAGGACCAGGTCTGGGAGCTGTTTCCACAGACTTCCGGCCATGTTTGCATTCACGATGCAAGCGTTTTACAAGGTTATATTATAAGGAATTATCACCATCAGTTTCTTTCATTTAATCAAAAGTCTCCTGTGGTGTTCGCTCTTTCAAATACAAAAACAAGATCACTGCTCGACATTCAAAAGTCTCCATTTCACACCTGACTCAATTCAAACACCTGTAAAACAGAAACCACAATTAGTTTAGAGCTGTAATTTGCCACAAAGCCCGTAGAGATATAAGTCATTGCACATGCAAAATTTCAGATCAGACAGTTGGAAGTGGGTCAGCGGCATTATTTATTGCACACCCCTCGTAAAGATCTGAAATATTAAATAAACACTTTACCTGTCTTGGTAGTTAGGTAAATTGTAATGCTTCTTTTGAGGAAGAAATCACAAATCGAATTGCGAAAGCAACTTGTGCTTTTGGGAACCTGCGTAAACGGTTATGGAATGATAGGAGGATTAGCTTAAGAACTAAACTACTTGAGTATAAAGCAGTGGTGCGAAAGTTGCTGCTTTATGACATGGAATCATTAGCAGTCTATCGCAATCACATCCAGAAGTTTGATATCTTCCACAAAATCACAGTTAAGTTGGGCAGAACATGTCTTGCGTATAGAAGATGGCCGGATACTATGGAAGGTGATGTACGGCGAGCTCAACGGTTGATAATGGAATGTGGGTAGACCTCTGCTTCGCTTTAAGGACACGTTAAAAAAGTATTTGACATGTAAAAATATTCCTTTTCGTGATTTTGAACAAATTGGTTCTCAATAAAATTAACGGAACTCTTCCTGTCAGAGGAGCTTCAGACAGTTCTCTGAACCTGACATAAAACCACGGCGCATTAGACGTGAAAGAATCAACGCATCTGCAAGTATCCAGGAAGATAATTCGCGCAATCTTCATCCTTGCCCCCATTTTGGGCTTGTTTACAGATCTCTTACATAACTCGGACGTCATTTATGATTGAGTAGACATAAGTATGCTACATCGAGTTAAACATGTTTATGTTGTGAAGACCTTATACGTTGAAATCGACGGAAGAGTTCATGATATATATATATATTTGTTTGTTTCGTCTTTTCAAAATATGTAGATTGATTATGTATTGTAAGCCAACGTCAACTGACCCTATGCAGTTGAATAAAAAAACGTAAGTTAAATCGATCCTGTGAGAATAAATGTACGCGTTGATGAAAGAAAGGAACGGAACAAAAGAGTATCAAAATAACTTCTAACTACATATTCTTAATAATAAATAAATAAACTGGAAAAGAAAAATAATTAAATATGGGACTATTGACAAAAATGAACAGTATTATTTAGTAAACAAAAGAGATGTAAGAGAATCAACTCTGGAAACAAAGTTATTTCACCACCCCCTTTATAAGAATGGATCTTACATGATTAATAGTAGTTCAAAATAAAACAATCAGAATATTAGGATACGCATGCATATAAGATTACAATTACTTAGAGAAAAATATAATAAAAGAATACAACATAGGAAAGAATAAATAATAACGAAAAAAAATTGGAAAAAAGGTTTAAACAAAAATTTTAAAATCAAGTATCAAGCGTTAATTTCAGAGTGCACGATATTCAATATGGCCGACTACAACAACGTGGTCATGGAATTTTTCCCCCAAAATGTATCAGGTTTATGATGTACAAAACAACTTTTTTTTTCAATAACATGGGAAGGAAATCGGATCTGACGAGTTGATTGGTTGGAAAATTTCCATGGAAACATAAAATTATGGAATTGTACACCTGTTAACGAAACGATTATAATGAGAAAATTCACGGTGTAATAAACGAAAGTTATTTATTTACTTTACTTATTTATTTACTTTGTGTATTTATATACTACACTATTGTAAATTTCCCAGGAACTAATAAATAATGGGCAATCAACAGGTCCTGAACTGTCATCTAGGCTTCAGCCTCTGTCCCATCGACGAGATGTTGCATCCCTCTGCCTGTTCTACAAATACTTTCATGGTGAATGCTCTGACGAACTGCAAACACTTGAACCTCCCCGACGTAACTACCCCCGACAAACCCGACAAACCCGACAAGCTACTAAGTCTCATCCCTTTACAGTAGAGATCCCTAGGTGCAAGAAAGCCTTTTACTCATATAGTTTCTTCCCCAGAACTGCGGGTCTTTGGAACTCCCTTCCGGGATTCTGCTTTCCCAACTGCACTGATATGCAGAAGTTCAAGTCTAATGATAACAAACATCTTTCTACTCATCTCCCTTCATAATGGCCCTGCTAATTAAGTCCCTAATAGTAGCCCCCTGCTTCAAAGTGGCACTGTGCCTTGTTTGGGGTGAAAATTGAATTAAAAAAAAGATATTCTAACTGCAATCTCTGAACGATTATACCAAGCAGTGGATCAGGCATGAGAGGGCAGTATACCTAGATATATCTAATAAAATCTAATGGTATTACTGGGCGAATGCTTAGCACAATTAGATCCTTCTTAAATGAGAGAAGAGTCCATGTTATCCTTGATGGGCGTACGTCCAAAACATTGATATAAATGCGGGTGTACTTCAGGGATCGGTCGTTGGATTTTTATTATTTCTGATATTCATAAATGACTTACCCGATAAAATTGTCTCTGAGATGGGTATATTTGCCGCCGACACCACGCTTTATAGCAGATATTTGTGAGAAAACAAATGAGCAAATATCTAAGTTAATGGCTGAAACCATAGAGGAAGACCTTTAGTCTGTAGTGGAATGTGGTCAAAAATGGATGGTAACGTTCGACGCTGCCAAGACAAAGCTCCTTTCCTTTAATAATTGCATGAAACCTTACCAACCACCAATAGCTATGGCTAGAGATACTTTACCTGAAAGCACTTTGTTCAAGCTCCGTGGCTTAACGTTACCAGGAAACATGAGTTAGAATAGATACACCGAGATCATAGCCAAGGCTGCTGCAAAGACGGTGGGCTATCTATACCGTGATAGAAAGTTACTTACGCCTGAAAGTACCCTGTACATATACAAAGAGTCCAAAAGAGAGTCGTCAACCTAATAGGTCCCATTTAAGCCTCCTTGTGCTGTTTTAGAAGTATTTCAATGGTGGATGCTCTGACAAACTACAAGCACTTGTACCCCCTCGACGAAATTTCCCCCGACAAGCCCAAGAAGCAGCGAAGTGTCACCCCTATACAATTGAGATCCGTAGATGTAAGAAAGTCTTTTATTCTGGTCGCCAGTGATTTAAATTTCCAAATCCAGGTATTTATATCTCGAAAACTGCAGTAATTTTCCCGACGATATTCCTTTTCAGGATACGCGAAAACCTATAAAAGTTGTGGATCTATCGGAAAATGTTGGCGCGTCTTCAGTTGGCGTGACAGTGTACATTGACCAAGAAAAATTCAACACTATTAAGAGGAGCTAACAATAATATTAAATGAAAGATGAGGAATAAAAGTTATATGTCTTCATTATATCAGCAGAAAAATAAGGAAAAGTTAAGGGGAAAATTTTGAAAAAAGCTCTTTAGCCGTGGAATATACTAGATTTGCATTATATAAAATTCTGGTCTCTTTTCTCTTCTGACTTAGCGTCGAAAGGCCATGGTCTAAAGATAATGTTCCTAATTGTCTCCTTATCCTTTACTACATGTTCTGATCATATAATAATGTTATATATAAATTTTATTCCTCGTCTATGGTGATGGACTCTCCAATCGATTTCGATGCATGAGCTTCTGCCATAACAACTTAGTTGCTCGGAAATCCATAAAACTGATTTGTTTTTAGCGGTGAAGACTTTGTGTAGAATCAACTACACTTTTTGGTATTACTATTAGCTTTTTACGGTGCAGATGACATCCAGAAGACAGAATATACAGTAGCCCGAAGGCTTTTACCTCAGAGTTTCTACCTCCTAGACGCATGTCTTAATGAAGACTGGAGGTGAATCTCTCCCAATAAATTTATGCACCCTCGATTACCAACCTGGAAATTTTTAGGACTCATCTACACACACGCACACACACACACACACACACACACACACACACACACACACACACACATATATATATATATATATTTACATAGGCATCACCACATGATCAAGGCCAAGAGGCCACTCAAGGATAAGGGTTAAAGAGTGTACAGTAGAAATTGGACAATATAGTAATCATTAGTAATCATTGTAGTCTCCAGTTTGCGACACACTTTCCCTGCGAACACACTGCATCCTGTATAAATATATTTTTCTTCGTTCTTGATCCAAATTAAATTATGTCGAGATGCCTAGCATATTGAGTACTTATTCTTTTTGCATCCGATAGATCATCAGCCTCCTCTGCATGCTAAGATGGTAATAGTTGTCCTTATTACTTCTTCCTCTGTTTGCCGATATGTTTCCGTTTCATGAGTTCTACGCTTAATATATAGCTGTACCATATTTTTAAACTCTACATTAGTTTTACAGTTACTATTTAGATAACAATTTTCTAGTAATCTTGGTAACTTTATATTTTTTGCTTACATGTTACACTGCTTGAACAACATTAGCGATCATTCCATAAGCTGTTCTACTTGGTTACATGCATTTTCCATCCTTTCTGATTTCATCGGCTTTACAGCAACATCGTCCAAAAATGCGCTTAGATTAGTATTTGCCCCGTTCTATTTGCAACACACATTTGCAATATATACGTTTTCATAATATACAATCAAAACTTCACCAACATTTGTACTTGCCACAAAACTCAGTCATATGGATTACTTTTAATCCTTCCTCTGTTTGCCGCTGTATTTCCGTTTCTTGATTTCTATGCTTATATAGCTATGCCGTATTTCTAAACTATACGTTTGTTCTACAGATCATTTTTTCCGGAAATGTCTTTGTTTACACGTTTGATGTGTTACATTGCTTGAACCTCATTAGCGATCATTTCATAAGCTTTTCTACTTGGTTACATATATTTCCATCTGTCTGTATATTTTGGCTTTACATCAACATCGTCAAAACATGCGCTTAGACTGGTCTTTGCAGCCTTTGATGTGTTGCCGTAGATGGTCGTGTCATCAGCATAGATGTCAACAAATGATTTAAGTATGTGTTTAGGGAAGTCATTGATATAGATCAGGAAGAGAGTTGGGCCCAGGATTGAACCCTGAGGGACTCCAGTATTAATACTGACGGCCTCTGATTTTTGTCCATCGACCACTACTCTTATGAGCCTATCGGAGAGAAATGATTTAATGATTGAAAAAACATTTCCAGTTATACCGTAGCTGGAAATCTTGTGAAGTAGATCCTTATACCATACCTTGTCGAAGGCCTTTGATATGTCAAGAGCAATTGCCCTAGAAAGGAAGCCTTTGTCAATAGATTCACTAATCCTGTGAGGTATAACCGTCAGAACATCTGCAGTAGATCTTGCAGAGAGGAAACCATATTGTGTGTCACTAAGAAGGTTGTTTCTGCTGAGGTGGTTGACTATTTCTTTATTTAATATGGATTCCAGCAACTTACTCATAACACACAGGAGACTTATTGGTCTATACTGAGAGGGAGATGTCTTATCACCTAAATTCCTGAATACACGGCAAACTGATGAGTTCTTCCAGGGAGTCGGAAAGCATTTCTCCTTAAGGCAGCGCTTCTGCATCTTCGACGGTCTTTATCCATGGAAATCTTAATTTGGTCAATCAACACTGGTGTTTCGACTTCCTTACTCTTCCCACACCTCTCATCCTTCCTCACAGACTCAATGCATTCCTTGAATATTTTATAATACTCAAATGCTGATGCTCGATTCAGGCAACATAATTCAAAAGCAGTCTGAAGCATTTCAGGCGTATCTTTGGCATTGTTCCAAGTTTAAAACAGGATTTTAGGATTAAGTATCCACACGTCTAGATTGCATTTATGAAATTCTATATTTTATATGCCTATATTTTATATACCTCTATATATATTTCATATGTCTTACAAAACACTCTTAAAACTTAATGCAGGAACCTTGTACACTAAACTGTTTCTGGAATCCGAAAGTAATTTTATTACATACCGAATCATTTCATGTGAGACTGGATTATATGCCTTGCGAGTTCTAGCTATAAAATTACTACACATTTTTCTGCTTCGGCTTTTGGAATACTCAGCCATATTGCATTCTAAGTATACCTGTCATCTGAACTGACACATACATGAATACATACTTTTCACTTTGTTTTTATTGAAATGTAATTTTAAAACATTAATGCAACACCAATACAACAGAAACACAATGAACTAGTTAATATTAAGGAGCAATTTTGGGGCATTCTCTTGAATAAGTCTGCGGCAATGCTCATGAAAGAGGGCATCTCACTTCTAGATATGAATTTTTACCATTGCGTAGCTGATACTTTATGTAATGCCATATGTTTTCGATAGCATTGAGGTTTGAAGATTTGCAGACCAATCTAAACACGGAATATCATGGTCTTCAAGGAAGCTGTTAACATTGCCAGTTGTGTGAATGGAAGCATTATGCTGCATGAAGATGGGATTACCGTCCAAATTTCGACTACATTAGGGTAAAACATGCTCAGTCAACATATTAATGTACTTGGTCGATTTACTTCGACATTGCAAGCGACTTGTAAGCTCTGCAACATTGGCATTACCAACACTCCACACTGAAACTGAACCTGAACCACCTTACAGCGTAGAGACTTTGCACCTAGGATTACATTCTTTGTCTTTTGTTCGAGGAATGTATTGACTACCATCACTTCCTAGGATATTTAACTTGCTTTCGTCGCTAATATCTATTTTTTATACAAGGTGGTAACCACTTATAAAGGCCTGAGTCACTCGGGGATAAGGGTTATTGCGTGTACAGTACGTTAGAGTTGGGAGTTGATAAAGTGTCTTACTTAAGTAGTCGGCTCATCAAGAATTTGTTTATGTTGTACTTGAAGACATCCACGTTGTAGTCAGGTGGAAAATAGGCAAACGGAAGAGAGTTCGACAGGCTTGCACTTCCAAGAACGAAGCTTTGTTCATGGAATCTACGTTTTAGTTTTGGCACAGAAAAAAGTGGAGAAAATTACTGACAGTGGTTTCAGCTAGACGGCTGTTTTTTCGTTAAAGATTGGCGAGGGAGTACCAGGTATTGGAGCTCAGACGATAACTTATCATGGAAGTAACGATAAAACAAAGACGGTCTCGCAACGTCTCTCCTGTGGGAGAGAGATTGCCGGGAAGGGAAACGGGCATCCCCCACTTAGCCACGAAGCCTATTTTGTACTCTGTCAAGGCAGGATAGGCTATTTTTAGCAGCTCCTACCCAGATGTGGCAGCGGTACTCCATCCGTGGACGTACTTGGCTTTTACATAGATAGAGAATTTCAGCAGCAGTGAGATATCCTCTGGAGCGATAGAAGAAACCTGCCATTTTTCCAGCGACCTTTGCAACAGACTTGATATAAATGTTCCATTTCAAGTCAGGAGTAAAGGTAAAAAAAAAGCGTGAGGTCTTTGCCGCTGCGTCCATCACCAAACCGGAAGTAGCGAAGGGTTAAATTAAGGCTAATCGATCGAAAAGAGGGGATGACTTACGAAAATATAAGCGAAAAATCAATCTTTCTTTGTAGATAACTGCCCAGTTAAGAGTGAAGGAATCTATGATTTTAGCAAATTTTTCAATATTTGTCGTCCGAAGTGTCAAACTAACAAGATACCGATCTTGTGAAAATCCGTCGCCTCTGTCCAAAGGTTTAGGCATACATACATACATACATATATACATACATACATACATACATACATCTAAACAGACAGGTTAGATTTATATTGAGGTTATTTTCCTATAATTATTCCGTTCGTTCTTATGACAATTCTCATTTCATACCGTAAATTTATCTTTACGTATTCAGCCAAAAACTTTTACTATGCAGCTGCTTTTTAGTCACCACCTACTTCTCAATATCCTTTTCTGATGTTTCATCAATGATATTTTTTTATTTCTTTTCTTTTTTGATAGCTGACTAGCTTTTTGTATAAAGAATTATTGTCCAATCAGCTGCAGATCTTTCCTCTCTTGATAATTCATCCTTTATTTTACTAAAGGTTTTATAACTCGTTAGCCAATTTATATTAGCTTTATTACATGGATGTTTCCGTTCTTGCTTTTCTATCTAAGCTGTATGCTGCCACTTACCAAAAGTGTTTTCTAGAGGTTCTGCCAAGACGTCAAGTCGTCATTTTAACTGTTTCGATAATACACGCTCATGTTGCATTTATCTACTGGATGCATTAATAACCTTGTAGACGTAATGTAACGACTGAATCGCAAAACGATTCCATGGAATGCTAAAAAGTGAGTATCTCTCATTGTTACTCTCATTAACTCTCAGCTTCATTCATATAACTTTTCTACGTTTGTTGTATAGCCGGGGGTCATATTAAGAGATAGGATGAAGACATTCATATTAATGAGGGGGATACATTTATACTGTTCTGGAGTGTTTCTGCTTAACACATATAGCGAGGAGAGGGGGAGCAGTTCTTTTAACACAGAAAAAGACAGTCATTACTTATGATTGAGAGAGACATTACTAAGGATGGGTTTATAGAAAGTTCATATAAGATGTTTCACACATGTCCTCTTCGCTGTTGAATGATGACACGACACAGTTTTACAAAGGCATGATGATAACTTCTTTATTATCAGATCGACCGGCCGAATGATGATGACCTCAAGGAATTCAAAGTCGTACTACATGATTAAATGTTCTCCCTTCGCTTCTAAATGGGCCCCCCTCTTATCATGTCAGCTCTTTCCAACCGACTCTCTGACTGTTCCATCTGGACTCGACTGCCTCTGATCTTCGACTCTCCCTCTCTATGCTAAACCTTGCTTCTATTATTGAGAATCTCCTTTTATGCTATGACGTCATATGTATGGCTTTACACGTGATCGACTCACACGGCTAAAACATACCTGGCTCGGCACATGTCCCCAAAACATGCTTCTGCAGACAAGAATTCTCACTAGCCTATTTTTCAATATATTTTTGAATTGTATTATTCCTTATTCTTTAGATGACCTCTTTTAATTCAATGTCCACAAAATAATGAACAATTAATTCTTTATACAAACCAACATATCTAAACTATTTTATGTGACATTAAACAATAGCCAAATGTCAACATTACATTTTTTAGTCTATCCCTAAACCTTGCTTACAAAGTTCGCATCTCGGTCTATCCTAATCTTATTTTCCACTTATCTAATGTTTTCTTATTTACAAGAAAAGGGGACCCTATTTCTTGTAACACGTCACTTTAAATTAGTATTAAACGTCATGTTTACGCAACATATTTTCAACTAATGAAAATCGTTTCAAATCTAGAAAAATATTTTGTTCAAAAGCTTGTTTTCAATCATAAAATTCTGTTTATGTTTTAGTTAGAACTTGCTAAATGTTTATCCTTCTATTCTTTTCAGAAATATAAAATTTTCAATTTATTATGCATGAATCTCCGTGTACATTCGTTAGGTTCTTCCCTCATCAAAAGAATATCTCATAAACAAGTATAATTAAATACACGTGCAGTTTGTTGATTATGCAAAGAAGGTATCGTCGTCCCTAAATTGCCATACCAAAAACATGAACCCTACCAAAGTATCAAATTATTTACCTCAACACTTCAATTTCCGCTTTATTTACGCTTTATTCTTTCCAGTAAATTTCTATGTAATAAGCCATTGTTGATTTCCTATTCTCTCTACGATAATCGCTGATTCTAAAGGTCTTTGCTTGTCTAGAATAATATGATAGCTCTTCCCGTTTCATCCTACTTATGTCGTACATAGCGACATTTTCCTTTGTTCCTCCTCTTTCTGGATAGTCAATCGGTCGTTCCGCATTTCCGTAGCAACCCATTCGTGCGCATCGTCTACAGTGCATAGTATTTCTTTCACTTCGCAATCGAATAAAGTAGTACGATAGATTCGACAATTATAACCTCTGACCTTCTTCAGGTGAGTCTCATTAAACTCGTGTGTATTTGTGTCGAGCTCGGAAATGGGCACGGAACCTCGACGGGACCTCGACGGGACCATTTATTAAATTCGAGGGGATAATTTACTCTTATTCAGACAACCAGACTCGGTAGAAGTCTTATTTCATTCGCAATTTCATTTTTATTGAGGTCCGTACTTTGGATTCAATCTTCAAGCATCCTGAACATTCTCACGGCACAATTATTATTATTAGCACTCATATATGTTGCGCAATATGTCTTGGGTTAGAATTATGTGAAAATGAAATTTACGGTGAGAACAGTAGTCGAAGCAACGGAATTATCAATTCGAATTCTAAAACATTCTAAAACAACTAGTGCAGTTTCGTGTTCTAAACTTTTTAAAAGTCTAATGAAGACCTATTACAATAATGTTTAGTTTTGTAAAAAAAAAAAAAAAAAAAAACTAAAGAAACAGCACTTCTCATATCGCTACAGAAAACGCTGCGTTTATTCTAGACAAAATAATTTTATGGATTTTACTTTGCATTCATTTTCCAAGACAGGAACACATTAAAATTCCCAGTTCAGGAAAGGAAAGTTTTTGATAAAATACACTTTTAATAAAAACTATTGCTAAAACGCCGCATGTAATTCATTTTAGTATAAAAAATAACAAAATGTCCGGTTGGGTTTTGATTACTATGGCAAAAATCCAAGCAGCCTATTTGAAAGTCATATATTTGCATTACTGCGTCTTAAAAACTTTTCTAGTCATTCGGGGAAATTCATAATTGCTTGATGCCGTGTGCATATCTATATGAAGTAAAATAGCATGTTTTATGTACATACACACATACATATGCACATGTACATACATTCGCCCATACAGAGGACCGTATACATATATACATATATATATATATGTGTGTGTGTGTGTGTGTTTGTGTGTGTGTTTGTGTGTATGTTGACCCCTTAACATTCATTGTTTTGTGCTCAAATCAAATTATTAAGTTAGATCATGTCCAAGGAACCTATATCAAACATTTCAAGTGTTTAGACTTAAAACTGTCGGAGGAGTTTGGTAGAGTTCTCAAAGGTAAAATCGTTGCACTTTGACCCCTTAATCGCCAAATTTCTGGACGAAAACCGATCAGAAATATTTTCCCAAATTTCAGTACCCTGTATATCAAATTTCGAGTGTGTAGACTAAAAATTGACAGAGTTATTGCGTAGGGAAATGTACACACACACAGACATACACACAGACACGTTCACTTTTATAGATATACTAGAATTTCAGCCCGGCGTCGCCCGGATGTTTGGATGTGTATGTTGAGTAAAAAAAAACGTGGTAGTAGGAAGGCAGGCTCTAAACCGTACTGCAAAGGAAGAAAAGAACGAGGTAAAACCTAACGTTTATGCTGTTACGACCACCGCAAAACCGGAAGCGACATTTTTAAAAGTTAAGACTATAAAATCAAAAGGAGAGGATAACTTAAAAAAATATCGGCGAAAACGGTGACCCCCCCTGTAGAAAAGTGCCTAGTTGAAGGGGAAGATATCAACATTCTTAGCCAATGTTTCGATATTTGTCGTATGAAAGGTCGAACTTTAAAACAATACTGATCTTGGTAAAATCCGTAGCCTCTATTGAAAGTTTAAGGCAGACATGCAAACAGACATACATACATATATTTATATATTGATAACTAAAAATTTTCGACCCAAACTGATGAAACAGCTTGCCCTATCTCTGAATACCTTTTATGTAAAATTTCAAATATTTAGACCAGAAATTGTCTGAGTAATTTGGAAGAGACCGCAGAGATGAATTCTTTAACTTTGAGACCTATTATGACCCCTTAATATTTATAGTTTTGGGCTCAAATCAAATTATTAAGTTAGATCCATGTCCAATGAACACATATCTAAAACTTGAAGTGCGTAAACCCAAAATTGTCAGAGGAGGTTGGTAGAGTTCTCAAAGGTCAAATCGTTGCACTCTGACCCCTTAATCGCCAAATTTCTGGCCAAAAAAACGATCACATCGATTTTCCAAATCTCAGTACCCTGTATATCAAATTTCGAGTGTGTGGACTAACAATTGACAGGGTTATTGCGTAGGGAAATGTACACAGAAACACAGATACACAGATACACACGCAGATACTTTCACTTTTATATATATATATATATATATATATATATATATATATATAGATATGCGTGTATTAAGGCAGTGGAAAACAATTGAATTATTGCCTTTGCTTACATATAAAAAAAAGGCAACTGAAAAACCGAACAGAAAACAATTGTACTCGTCGGTTGTTGTAATATGTTTGTTTTTCCAGATAAAATCATAAAATTTTTAACTTTTGTTTATATAACTTTTATCGTCGGGGATCAATTTTCAAT
The DNA here is from genome assembly GCF_053919585.1 of Euprymna scolopes. Lineage (NCBI taxonomy): Eukaryota > Metazoa > Mollusca > Cephalopoda > Sepiida > Sepiolidae > Euprymna > Euprymna scolopes. The sequence goes on from NC_136497.1 coordinate 7,788,217, forward strand.
TATAACGTTCTACTAAATTGAACACCTACTTTATGGCCATCTTTCTCGCGGACCCAGTAAACATTGGCGTCTCAAAAAGGGATATAGGGTAAATTTTTACTTTCTTTTCAACTCTATGATGACTGTTACAAGTGTTCGACTATGGTGAAAATGAATACTACAGTAATGTTCTATTAAAACGTCGGATATTTTTAAAAAGTATTCAATTCAAACAAAATATTTAATACAAAGTTTAATTTGTATACTTCCATAAAAAATAAAAGTCCTCTTTTAGTTATGAGTGAAAACATCCAACAATTAAACAGGTCTACTAATATTTACTCATTCATTCCTCCGACGGTAAAATAGAACATTACTAATACGCCATTTTTGAAATCTAAATATGTCAGTATAGACACGGCATGTCCACAAGAAGTTTTGTCTTTGAACCATTTAACAGATTATTTTGCGTAAAATTCTGAAAAAAAAAGCAAATAAAAAAAACTATTCCTGAAGTGGCTATTTCAATTTGTTACCAAATTCGTTAAAAAAATAAAAAGTTTTTTTTCGCCATTTCTTATTGTTAGGATTTTTACAAATAGGTAAGAGAGAGAGGCGAGTTAGAGGGGGTGTAAGAACGTTTATTCTTGAATCCTTTTTTTAGACGGAAATTTTCATCGGTCACATAAGAGAGATGGTCGCAAAGTAAGTGTTCAATAAGTAGAACAAAAATATATAAATTGTGAAATTTAAATGGAGGGGGGCAATTTCCGAAACGCCTTTCATATAAATTAATTACAGTACTGTAACTGAACAAAATTGTAATAAAACTAAGTGTTGTGAATGTTGTTTCTTTATTTTTTCAACTATAAAATGGCTGGCTTGTTTACGAAGAAATTGGAATGAAATGAAATTTGGTTACTTAATCAAATTGGCACTTTTCGCAGCAATTAAAAGTAAAGACAATACAGAAGTCTGCATGATGTACGTAATCGTTAAAGAACTAAGATGTCATATGCCAAAAATAACGTAAATCAATCAGGTATTTTTTAATAAAAATATTAAATTTTACGACTAAGCGTGTCGTAGTGTTTTCGTTGGCCCTCATGAAATCTGATGAAATGTATAGGGGGAAACAACTCAAATTAAAGTATCGATGTCAAAATCAGCCTTCTGTTCAATGCACTTAACTTATTGCATTATCTTTAACGGGTTATTAAGTTATTAATTGAAATAATTTTTATAAAACTAAATGTCGTTAAACTAATAACGTTCCTCAATAAAATTAGTCAAAGTACATAATTTATAAATTTACTATTCAAAATATAAAAACGGCTGACTTGTCCCTTTTTACTTCTTTCCCCTCGAGGGAAAAGTGAGGCACAAGGTCGGTTTTTAATGTGGGGAAATCAGCTCCCCAAAACGGGGCACTCTTGATAGGCACAAAAATTAAAAAAAAATGTCTAGTCTAGAAGGATTTTTCAGCACTGAACGAGGATAGATACTACACTTTGCTCCCACCTAAAAGGCCTCCTGGCTTGTTTAGGAAGAAACTGAAATTTATTTTGATGAAATAAATTTTGGATTTTTTTTAAATAGGATCTTTTTTCAAGTTCATTTTAGTGGTATCGCATTTTTATTTTCAATAATATTAAATAATAATAGAATGTTATGCAGAATACGGACCGTGCTGAAGTAATTACGTTATTAATTAATAACTCATTTTTAACTTAGAGAACTTTAGATTTATTCAAATTGAATGACCGATTCCCAAAATGAATAAACATTTTACCCCTTCCCTAAACTTAAAAAAAAACTCATAAATATAATGATAATATGGATCCATTATTTTTAAATTTAATAAAATTATTATTTCATGCAAACAAAAAAAATAATTTGACTAAGAAAAAACGAATAAATTTATGTACGCTTTTTTATTATCAAAATAAATCGTCGTAGATTTTAACAACTTCTGGTACTTATGCACTTATGTTACTGCGCCGATATAAAAACGTTATTATTATTATTATTATTATTATTATTATTATTATTTATGAAGTCATTCTTAACATGGAATGGAATGTGTTTTGTAAATTTTTCTCTACTTTCCCCTTACAAATTAATAAACAAACATATCGTAAAAATTGAATTTTACTCCAAAATACTGTTTAAAAAATATGATGTAACATAGATGCACAAGCACCAAAAATTATGTCTTCTTTTAACAGTTTAATACTACTTCCGGTAAGAAATACTTGGTGCAAAAAAATTTTAAGTTTGGTCGGAAATACTTGGTGCATAAAAGTTTCAAGTTTTATAAGGTAGTACTTTTGAAAGGAAATACAGGTTAACCAAATAAGAATACTTAATTATACTGACAATTTATGGTACGTACATTCTTACAATGTATGATTAAATAAGTATACAAAAATAATGCAAAAAGCTAAAACATCTGACTATTTATTCAATTGTGTTAATTTACTTTTCAATCTTCTGATATCAAAATTGAAGTGTGTTTTTTTTTCCTTTTCTTTCTAGCTGTGCTTTTGACACATGCTGAAGCCTGTAATTGTTGCCACCATCAGCCAAAATTATTTGTTCCATTGTCTCCTGCAATGTCAGGAAAATTTTATTCAGCTTTGATTTTTCTAATTCTTGAAATCTGGTTTCAACTGCTTCAATTACTTCTGTCAATATTCTTTCGAGCCTTTTGGTGTTGAATGGATTGGATTGTATTGAAGTAATCTAGGTCAAGCACATTCAGATCCGGACTGTTTGCACACCGGGTCCGTTGGATGTACGTGCGGCTTAGCATTCTCTGGTTGAATTTTGGTTCGTTGTGCAATGAATCCACTTGGCCATTTGTTCCGTGTCGAAACAAGGACTTTTTAAACAAGAAATTCACGAATCTGAATTTACGTGATTGTATCCATGACTTTAGTTACCATTGTTCCAGCAGGCCTGTTTCTGCTGTTACGTTTAGCCGCCTGGCAAATGGCCAAATTCCAATCTTCCCGTCAAAGTAACATTTGCGATGTGGATCCCAACGAGGTCGAGCCACGGTAGCAAGAAACATTACCTTTGTAATGAAACGCTTTTAGTGGTTCTTAAAGGGTCATGTTCGTCTTTGCCTAAATAAAATTCTATTGCATTTTGCGTCATGTAAAACCATTTCTCAACTATATGTATGACATCAAACATTTCTCTAAAAGTTCCTCGATTTTAATTCAACTGCGAACGGCAAACATAAATGCGACATTTCATGTTTTCTATCGTGAAAAGCGGTTTTACAGCATTTGAATGTGCCCGAATTTCGCCATGTTAGGTATTACACAATCTTGAGCAGTAGACCTCAAAGTGGTTCTTTTTCTCAAAGGAATGGTGTTTACTTTTGCCAACTGTGAACCATAGTCCTACTTTCGGCCACAGAAAAACTTACGGCTCAATCAATCCATTGGCACCGATATATCGGACAAACTCTCTAGTGCTCGCGACAAAATTCTGCCTACAGTATTTCCTCCTATACCGAATTTTGTGGCAACATCTTTGATTGCACCTCGTTCTAGGATACGACCTTTAGACCTTTGTAGCAACGCTTGCAAAACTGCTGTTCCTCTTTAATTTGTTAATTCTCTCTTATCACTTCTGTTTTTACCTTCCACATTGGCATCAACTATATTTTCCATATTTATATAGCCACTGCGGGTATTTTTAAAAATAGATTATATAACAGTCAACAAAGTAATGTGCATAGATTAAACTCTATATGACTTTTAGAACGAAAACTGTTCTTTTTCAATTAAGCACGCTCTAAAGTACTACCAGTTACCCCATAAAACATTGAAATGGTGCGTGAGAAAACCTAAAACGCGGACAGTTTTACTTCTGCACCAACTGTAGAAAATGTGTAAGGAAAGTCCTTTAAGAAATTACTGCGCCCTCTGTAGATGTATAAGTAAACTCCTTTAAAAGTACTGCGCCGTCTGTAGTTGCAGCAACGTAAAGCAATTCAATAACCAGTAAACACCGGTTCTGCACGGAATCCAACTAGCAACGTGCCTAGACGGACGCGAACGGTTACTCAGATCGGACCCAACAACGGTAAGATATCTTCACACGGAACGAGAAGCAACAGCAACACGATTCCCGATCAAGTCAATCATCACTCTCCCCCACATCTTTCAATCACCTGCTTTTATGGCCGTTTTAGGCCGGCTAAATTTGCATATTGCGAGAATTCATGTGACTTTGCGAGATATCATCCTTTACAAAAGACGGCGGCCGCCATCTTGATCTTTCTTTATCTATTTTCGGTCGGTGACGCCGAGCCGGTCCCGAGGTAATTCTTTCCTTTTCGTCCGTCTCTCTTACGCACCCACACAACACACAAACACGCGGGCGCTTGTCTCCTGGATGCACATTATACCAACTATTTCCGACCGGAGGTAGTATTTCAGTAACGTTACGAAAAAAACATTTTAATCCGTGTTAATTAAATCACTAATAAAAAATAATTCCGTAATTTCATCTTACAATATAATAAACAAAAGACTCCGTAAAAAGTGAATTTAACTTGAAAATCCGATAAAAATATAGCAAACTCCTAATTCTTTTAAAAAATCAATTACGTTCATTAAATATTTACACAATAGAATCCTCTTATAAACAATTTTGTTTTATTTCCATATTTCTGTCTATTAGTTTTATAAGTAAACTTTAATACGTACATTGTTTAAGTATTTAAACTAGTAGATACATTTGAACAGAAACTTTAAGCCGCTATGTTTGATTTTTTTTTTCATTGGTAAGCAACATTTTTTTTTATCCAATCAGTATGTAACCAGGGGTTTCATCATCAAATCAGAATGTTGCTATGTTTTTTCCTCCAGCGACACCAATTTATTTTTGTTTTAATGAGCTCAACCATTTGGAAAATTACACTTTACTTTTAAAGAATGGCCAGCATGATAACGGCCGAAGCGACAAGCGTTATAATATATAGATTATTCTTGTTTTTACTGTTATTAGTGTGAAATGCGGAATTTCTATAGTTTGTCGGGAGCCGACAAATCATATCACTGACTACTATTTCTGCGTTGTTGATATAACTGAGATCTACAGAAAGAATCAACGCAGCTTCAAGTATCCTGATCTTCAATCAACGCGCCATCCTGTAGCTTTCTGACGTTAATATGAAGATGCCCTCAGTATCGAACGACGGGAGGCCAATGAAGATAGTCATGCACATCCATTTTCCAAAAAGCAGTTGGGTCATCTACTTTGTGACCTCAGTTTTTCAAAGACTTATACCTAACTGTAGACGCCCATATTAAAGGGAGACAAATTCTCTCTAACAATGTTCTCGTCAGCTTTTTCCGCAACAGACATTAAAAATACCTCCGGTTTTTCTAAAGTGTAGAATTTTGCGATTCTGCAAATATTGCACAGCTTCTGATCTTGATTGGAGTGTAATAGTACGAGTCCAAATATTGAAGACTATTAATTTTCAGTAGCAACGATCACTGAATAATGTTCTGCTACACAACGGTAACTAATTTATTTTTGTACTGTCGCTCACTCGACTACACCGAATGTGAAGTATAGAACGGCGAGGTATTTGTTGAAGAAAAATTATTATAATCAACAAATTTGGTTTATTTGTGTTGACCTGAAGATTGTGAACTTTTTGTAAGGATAATAATCTGGCTACACCAAGTACCCATGCTTTCTGTGCATATCAGATAGTAGAGACTCAATATTATCCGAAAAAAGAACTGGTCTGTGCGGGGGTAATTAATGCTTTGCAAAAATCAAACCTCACAAATGACCCTCCGGTGGATAGAGACACAATACAATTCTCACCGCTGCACAAGATCGGCTGATGACTGAATCATTAACTTGTTCCAAGCTTTTCGGGGATGGCACATAGACAAGTTGAAAGCTGGCATCCTTGACAGTTCTCAGATCTGGAAGCTCATCAGAGATCCAAAGTTCGAAAACTAACTGAACAAAATGGATCTGGAAGTCATTTGTTCTTGTAGTGAAGAACTATCATTGGCATTAATAACTTTTCAACGACGTGATGACTGCTTTAAAAAACCGAGGTTAGAAACGTTTTCTATAAAAATATTTCGCATTAAAAATACCATTGAAATACTTATTACATTCTAAGTTCTGGCCTGATGAAGCTGTGTTTCTGAAAGAACCCCAGAAGAATTTGTTATGCATATATGTATTTAATAATTTTTCATTTCACACAAACATATATAAACCTTGTGTATCGCTTTATTAGAGGCCAATATTTTTAATATTGAAATTGCTAAGAAACGCAGGGAATTGAAATAAATGCATAAAAATCAATTTGAGCTGACGCGCTAATGGGAGGTCATCAAGCCATGATGATAAATGCTCATTTAAAAAATATAATACTGTCTTGTCAGTTTGACACCTTCTGGCACTTGGAAATGTTCCGATTTCTTCATCGGATATGATTTAAGCCAAAAATATGACATTTCAATGGCCTTGTTTAAGAGGGAATCGATGAGGGATAGGACATCCAAGAGGATTCCAAGCTTTCATCCAATGGTTGCTCTAGCCTCATGGGAGAAAAGAACATTTCAAAGCTGGTTTTCATGTATTTCTGAGACCAGACTAAATGTATATCCTTATGAGTTTGGTTTACAAAAGGTTTTGCTATGGGCCCAAAGCGTCTTACAATTGCATTAATGATATTGCATCACGTCGTTCTGGACAGTGAAGGTATTCCAGTTTTGTCCAATATATCAGCATTGTTACTGCCCGGTTTCTTGATAAGTTGACAACGAAATTTTCTAACATCACGAGCAGAAACGAACTTTCTTGACTTTTTGTTCTTCCTTGGTTTGATATTTTCATTTTCAACGATTGAAAACGATGTTATTCGATCTCGCCCAAACTCCTTGGCTAGACTAAAGAGAGATACACCTTCTGCAAGGCTTGCAACAACACGTTTCTTTTCACTGTCAATAGACTATTTCTATGCATTTTTAAAGACCTGTAATGAAGTGATACCCACTTAAAACGACCAGAAAATAGAAAAATTAGCAGAATTTTCACATAGTTTCTTCAAATTCCACAAAATTCAGGGAAATAAGGTACTTTGTTATGTTTTTCCAAATTTCACTTCTCTGTGTTTTATAGTAATTTTTAAATAAAAAAAAATATTGAGCTGCAATAAACACAGGGTTTATATATATATATATATATATATATATATATATATATATATATATATATATATATATTAGATATTAAGAGGAGATTATAGATAGATCTATAAATACCCGTTCAAGCACACCTTTCCCGATAAAGCTAGAACCCAGTTGTCCGTTGTCGATGCAATTTCTCGGTTCTATAATCTCCTCTTAATGCTTAATACGTGTAGAAAAAGCGGTTCATCCTTCGTAGGTACGTGATGCCCCTCAACAAATAGGTTTGTTCCGAAATCGTGTCTGTGGAGTCGGCTGATTTCAGTTTACGTTTGTAGATGTGATATTTGCCGCCTGCATACCAGCAGTAACTATCTTAGTTGTATAGGACGTTTTGCTTGTCACATCGTAGAACTGGATAAAAATGTAAGAATTTAAAAAATCGAGGCAATAGATTGCGTCGTGGTACATATGGTAAGGTTGTCAGTATTGCACACTTCATGAGTGCGACGACCTGGGCTCGCGCCTGTGTCAGAGCACGTCACTGATGAGATACAGTACATCTTCACCCACTTTTGGTGTGGCGTTGTCCGTTGGAGATGCAATTGCTCGATTCTATCTAATTCTGGGTTCTAGCTTTATCGTGAAAGGTGTATGTGAACGGGTATTTACATATATATATATATATATATACATAGTATTAATTGGTGCCTTGATGACCAGTTCACTCCGCAAGAGTGATAAGTAAGAACTTTTTAACAAAAACAAAACTAAACAAAAAGAACTCTTACACAAAAAGAACTTGGTTACCACATACACAACAACAAAGAAGAAGAAAAAAAACACAACGTGAATCAATCGACGAAGAGAAACGCGAACTCAGAAGCAAGAAAGAGAAGAAGAAAGAACCCTGGACCTGAGGAAAAGCAAAGGTTAGTTGATTTTTTCAATATTTTTCTAAACCTCGGCTCTTAAAAAGTTTTGTTAAAAAAAAAAAAGTTATATATATTTCTTTTCTTTCTTCTTTCTTTCTTGTATAATTTTGAAAATAATTGTAAAAGATGGAACAGCAGTTTTTCACAGATTTCACTCAGATCCTAGGGGCTGAACTACACAATGTAGGGAAGGCCATTTCGAACTCTCTGAGGGGGGAGGCGTTGTTATAAAAAATAAAACCATTAGACATTAGACGATCGCAGGAATACAGAAGATGGCTAAATGATATAGATAAATACACTAGAATAGTTAGCCAAACAGAGGAAGAAAAATGCCAATTAGCGTTAATTACGACGGCTGGCCAAATAGGACAGTTTGTTTCAGGACTACTAGCCAACAATGAGAGTGTGGCATGGGTAGACTTGAAGCGAGCTCTAGATAATTATTTTGGAGTCCAGGCAGATCCTACCAAGTTTGTTAGGGAGTTAGCAAATATTAAGCAGGGTAGAAGCTAAACTGTGCAGGACTACATGCAGAGGTTAGTGCACTTGGCTATAGGTTCGTATGGTAGTCTAGATACGAACAATGAAGTAATAAAAAGCCAAGTGATAGGTTTTTTCATCGAGGGGCTATATGACAGACAAGTCAAAATCGCTGTCATGAGGGAAGAACCATCGGACCTCAAGGTAGCCTATGAAAAGGCCCTAATCGAGGAACGGTGGCAAACCCGCATAAGAGGCAATGAACGAGAAGAAGAACCTATGGAAATAAATTATAGTGGGCGCCAGAGGAATATAGAAGCGATAAGGAAAAAAAGATTCCCAGAGCCAGATAGGGGGCAGAGGAATTACAGAGGATTTAATAGGGGACCCGGCTTCAAGGCAAGAGAAACAGAGCGCCCTTGGCCGGGGATTAAGTGTTACAATTGCGGCAGAAAAGGCCATATAGCCAGGAACTGCACCTTCCCTAAGTCGGGAAACGAGCAGACCCCACTCGCAAGACGCCCAGCGAGAGGAAGAGGGGTGAACAGTCAAAGATCATAGGACATATGGGCGCCGCTAATTGCATCCCTATTAAGATAGAGAAAAATAAGTTTAGGGCTTTAGTAGATACTGGCGCCGAAATTTCTGTAATAAAAAGTACTGTATTAGAAGGTCTCAGAGAGAAGCCTGAGATAAAGAAAATAGAGATGAATTTAAGGACTGCAAACGGGTCACCTCTCATAGTGCAAGGAGTGGCGCGTTTACAAATTAAAGTAGGAAGCCAGTACATTCGACATGATTTTGTAGTGACGAAAAACCTTAAAAGGAACGTCATATTGGGCCGAGACTGGCTCAAGCAAAATAGTGTTAGAATGTACTTTGATTTAGGAGCAATCCGATTAGGCAGCGAGTACATAGCGCTGCAAGAGGAGGCTCATATTTCGAGTATAGTTAGATTAAGGCACGATGTCATCCTGAAACCGCAGCATTTACATGCGTGCACAGCTCGTGCCGAAATGAGAAACGGTCAGGGTTTAGATTACGAAGTAGATAGATAAGGGCTTCCTAAGTGATCTAAGTGGTGTATCCGTAGCGAACACGGTAGTTAAAATTAAAGGTAGGAAAAGTTTTCCCTTGCTAATTATGAATAACACGAACCAGACAGTAAAATTAAAGAAAGGTCACAAGATAGGTAGATGTAGAAGAACAGAAGTAGTAATGGCAATATCAAAGCCAAATAAACAAAAAAAGTCGGGAAACAAAAGTAACCTCAACGGCATAAAAGTGCCGGAAGAAATGAGGAAAGTTTTAAATAAAGTCCTGCAACGAAATACTGATTTATTCGTCACAGAGGATAAATATTTAGGCCGGACTGACACAGTAGAGATGAGGATCGATACAGGAAAAAACGATCCCATAAAGAAAAACCCGTATAGAACACCTCTCAAACAACGAGAAGAAGTTAATGTAGCACTAGAGGAAATGCTACAGGCAGGGGTGATAGAAAGGTCAAACAGTCCGTGGAGTTTCCCGATAGTTTTGGTAAAAAAGAAAGACGGAACAAAGAGGTTCTGTGTAGATTTTAGGGCCCTGAATAAGATAACAAAGAAGTATGCCCGAGCGCTACCAGTAATTGATGATATACTGGCCTCGCTTGGGTCAGCAAAATACTTCTCAAAGTTGGACTTGAAATCAGGGTACTGGCAGGTAAAGTTGAACGAAAAAGATAAAGAGAAAACTGCGTTCACCTGTCATAGAGGACTGTTCCAATTTAATGTAATGCCATTCGGACTTGCTAACGCTCCGGGAGTGTTTCAGGAGCTAATGTCCGTAGTGTTACAGGGACAGAAAGAATTCGCCGTGCCTTATTTGGATGATATTTTGATATTCTCCAAAACAAAGGAGGAACATGTTAGGCATATAGAAAAAGTGTTAGGTAGTTTACGTAGGCATAATTTAAGGTTAAAGGCGGCGAAGTGTGAGTTTTTCGGCAAGGAAGTGCAATATCTGGGATTCCGAGTAAGTGAGAAAGGTATCCAGCCGGAGGGGGACAAGGTTAAAGCAATTCAGGCAATTGCGACCCCAACCACTGTGAAGCAGGTTAGATCCTTTATAGGCATGACATCCTATTACAGGCGATTTATCAAGGATTTTTCTGTAATCGCCGAACCGTTAATTCGGTTAACTAGGAAGTATGCACGTTTCTGTTGGGACGATGCGTGTCAGTCTGCTTTTAATCGATTGAAATCGAAGCTTGCAGAGATGGTGATGCTGGCATACCCGGACACTAACAAAGGATACAGGTTATACACGGATGCCTCCGATTATGCGATCGGAGCAACCTTGTCTCAAATGGTCTACGACCCGGAGGAGGGTCGGGAGATAGAGAAACCCATTTATTTTCTATCTCATAAGTTGTCTGATACCCAGACTAGATGGTCAAGAATAGAGAAAGAAGCATATGCGATTCACTATGCCTTAAGACAGTTGAATCACTACTTGCATAGTGCTATGTTCACCATCTACACGGATCACAGACCATTGGAGTACTTGCTGAAATCTCCGATACAGAATAGGAAGATACAGACGTGGGCATTAAGTATGGCTGGCTATGATTGCACCATACAGTACCTAAAAGGAAAAGATAACGTCTGTGCGGATCTCTTATCCCGTGCGGTAAATGCGAGTCGGGATGAAGACGATCCTCCAGTAGAAATAGATGATAGGAATTACACGGTGAGTGCGATAAACTCGAATCGTTTTGAACCAAGAGAGTTTGTATCGCATAAGGATGACGAAGACTCACCGGTAGTAAGCGAGCGTCCTACACTATCAGGTTTGGATATGTGTAAAGAACAAGACGCCGATAGTCAGATCGTCGAATTAAAGAAACGGATGAGGAGCGGTAAAACGTCCAAGATGGAAGAAAAAAAGTACATCATAATGGACGATATCGTATATTATTTATCGCAACCCGACGACGATCCATTAGTTAGATTATATATTCCGTCACATTTGAGGATGAAGGTATTGAAACAATACCATGATGAGAATGGTCATATGGGTGTGGAGAAAACGTTCCACTCCATTAAACAGAAGTATTTCTGGCCTGGTTTGTTCAAGAAGGTAAACGAACACATAGGGAAGTGCGTCCCATGCCAGACCAGAAATTTGAGGAAGCAACAACCTCAAATGCAGGAGACCGACATGCCTTCTTTTCCTTTTGCTAAGATTGCATTGGATATTTCCGGACCCTATCCGAGGACTTTGTCAGGCAATCAATACATAGTCACGTTCATCGACATGTATAGTGGTTGGCCTGAGGCTTTCGCTGTGCCTAATAAAAAGGCAGAGACAGTGGTGCATCTCTTAATTGAGGAAATATTTCCCAGATTTGGTGCACCATTGCAGTTACTTACGGATAACGGACCGGAGAACGTCAATGGGATCATGAAAAGGGCTTTAGAAGAGCTTAATGTTGATCACGTGACCACCTCATTTTACCACCCGCAAAGTAACGGGAAAATAGAAAGATTCCATAGGACGATGCATGACGTACTAGCAAAGAAAATAGGGGACAATGACCGTTCATGGAACATGTACTTGAACCAGATGCTGGCTGCTGTAAGGTTTCATGTCAGCGAAACAACAAAGTACTCCCCCTATTATTTGCTCTATAATAGAGACGTTGTCTTGCCGTTAGACAACATACTGAGGCCGCGTAGAATTTACTACGGGGAAGAGGATCATGAGATCGCTCTGCAGGACATGCATCGGACCTTTACATTAGTCAGGAACAATGTAAAGAGAGCTAGGAAGAAAATGATAGATAGGGCCAACGAGAAAACAAAAGCAGTCGATTTTCAAGTTGGCGACTTAGTTTATTATAAAAATAATAGAAAAAAGGGAAAGCTAGATGTAAGATGGTCTCCATATTACGTAATAATAGAGAAGACGGGCCCAGTCTCGTATAGAATTAGAAGTCAACTGACGGGGGCAGTAACAAAAGCCCATGGGGAACACCTTCGGAAAGCAGAACTGGAGGAATGGGATATCCCCAACAAGCAAGAGGGCTGTAGAAAAACTACCCTGTCAGCACCGGTAGAGGATAGTAGTTCAAATCAAGAATCCTCTAGTGGGGAGGAAGAAAATTATCCCCAACAGAGCAATCGCCATCAACGAGAATCCCCAAGTCAGGAAAACAAGGTCCCGTTGATGGAACGGAAAATAATCACGCGTAGCATGACGGCTGAAAGGGCTAAAGAAGTTGATGAAATATCGAGGGAAGATATATATATAACTTAGTGCCCAGGTCGTGCAGAGTTGATTATGATAGTAGGGATCAGCCAACCGTAGCTATGGCTAGCACGGGGGTTGGGAACTCAGGTTATAATCGAACTGCGGGTCGGGAGCGCGGAACAGGATGTTTGGATTGGTTAAGAAAATTACTCTGTTGATGTTAGGCAACATCCTTATCATAGGGAGTTCGGAGTTGCCACCAATATTTAGGATCCTGGCGTTCTTGTCGAAATTTTTGTACTATATTCTGCCCACATTTTAAACAAGTCATTAAAATGTAAGACTCGTATTTAGTTAATTAGTCATATTAATTAAAGAGCCGAGGTAGTGGAGAATATTGGACAAATCGACCACTTCGGTAAAATTGGTAAATTTGCAGCGTATATTTTGCTGTTAAGTGCGACCGATGCACTTATACCGTAGAAGACCTAATGCTTTTCGTGCTGCTGTTTATTTTTATTTGTATTTTTTTCTAAGTTAAACGAAAAAAAAATACAGTAATAGAGATGAAAAAAAAATTGTGACATTAAGAACATTATTGGAAATGTCGATGGACCGATAGACGATTGAAAAAAAATGGTTAATGGAGGGGTGTTATGTAATGGATGGCTGGAACCATCATACATAACTGAAAAGAAAAAACTTTAATAAAAGATTTAAAATAGTGGGCATCGAATAATCGATTGTCTACCAGTTGAAAAGAGAGTGCTTACGTCATAAACAGAGAAATCGGACGACGATTTTTTTGTTTACAAAACAAAGAAACGTGACATTCCTCGTAAGCTCTGGAAGTACAGATATTGGCATGAGTGGTGAATTCACGTGTCGCTCGGCTGAAGATGAAATCGAATGATCATCTGAGGTCAAAACGTGACTAAAGAACGCATGTTCTATTATCTATCAACCGATTGACAGGACGCGTGGATAGAAAAAACAAAGCGACAAAATGCCAATAAAAACGGTGAATCTAGCAGAGAGAGAGCAGAGCAGAGAGAGGAGAAACACGGAACAGCATGTGTTGCTGAAGACCGGATCGTTGAAGCGTCATTTTCCCTCCTCAGAGCACTGTGAGAAAACTGTTACTATCGCTGTGAACTTCAGAACCACCAAAAGAAAAAATACGAACTGTTTTAAATTGTATAATATTGTAAAATATAATTTTATACAAAAACAAACGCAATTGTGACTTACGTCTTTTAATGCATATTGTTAAGTTACGACTAATTGTTCTAAGTTGTCAACCGCTTTGTTTTCAGATTCAACGTTGTTATGACATTTTTGACAATTGACGAGAGGCAAGATAAGAAAAAGTGCCAGTCTAAGGTGAGATAACTCACTAGTCTTAACTCGTTGTCATGACAACCGCTTAGTAAACAAGTGAACCCACGGACGACCGACGTAACTAAAACTGCTATGTACCACAGCCAGGGAGTCCTACGCACTATTACGATTTCCCAACCTGGGGGGCCACCCCATAATACAACAATTTCTCGGTTCTATAATCTCCTCTTAATGCTTAATATGTGTAGAAAAAGCGGTTCATCCTTCGTAGGTACGTGATGTCCCTCAACAAATAGGTTTGTTCCGAAATCGTGTCTGTGGAGTCGGCTGATTTCAGTTTACGTTTGTAGATGTGATATTTGCCGCCTGCATACCAGCAGTAACTATCTTAGTTGTATAGGACGTTTTGCTTGTCACATCGTAGAACTGGATAAAAATATAAGAATTTAAAAAATCGAGGCAATAGATTGCGTCGTGGTACATATGGTAAGGTTGTCAGTATTGCACACTTCATGAGTGCGACGACCTGGGCTCGCGCCTGTGTCAGAGCACGTAACTGATGAGATACAGTACATCTTCACCCACTTTTGGTGTGGCGTTGTCCGTTGGAGATGCAATTGCTCGATTCTATCTAATTCTGGGTTCTAGCTTTATCGTGAAAGGTGTATGTGAACGGGTATATATATATATATATATATATATATATATATATATGTGTGTGTGTGTGTGTGTGTGTTAAGCGCTATGTATATATTCGTATATATATATATATGTGTGTGTGAGTGTGTGTGTGTGCGTGAGTGTATGAAATGAGACATTGTTATATACATATATAGAGAGAGAACAAAATTAAAGAATAGAATTCATGTCACCATCAAATTGTGCGCACTTTATTTTTTCTAGAGTTATTTAGACACATATACATATATGTATTTGTGAGTGCATATATGTGTATAAGAGTTGTGTGTTTGTGTATGTATGCCTGCATATGGATCTATGTATGTCTGATTATACATTGTTTATATATATGTGTGTGTGCGAATGTGTCTGTATATGGATGTGTAGAAATGTACATATATATGTATATGTATGCATGCGTATTGGCGCGTTAACGTATGTATTATAAAAAAAACACCCCACTGTAAACTGAAATGAACAAGTCGACGTATAGCGACTATGAAAAATTTAAATGAACCCTGTATGTGTCAAAAGACATGACATCTACACTAATCCTTTCCCTCTCTCTCTCCCTCTCTTTCCCTCTCGCTCTCCCTCTCTTTCCCTCTCACTCCCTCTCTCTCTCTCTATCTCATCTACCTTACGGAAAAAGCAAAATGCAGTTAAAATTTAAAACCTTAAAATTGAAGCCCCCTCCTCTCCTTAACCCCCTTCCATTTTCTTTTCTTTACAATCCTCTCTCCACCATTCCCTCCCTATATCCATATATCTCCAACCTCGCCTACCTGAACCTGCTTCTCCCACACACACAATACAATCTAATGTATCTTAACCCTCAAAACTGAAATATTGTCAATACCCTTCTCTCTCCCCCTTATTATCTGCTACCTCAACCCCCCTTTTTCCTTTTTTTCGTATTTCTTCTAAAACACTACTTCCTAATACTAACCACCACTTCTGTAAGGTCTGACGAAGCTGTTAGATCGTAAACATGGCCCAACATCTTAAATATATGTAGCCAAACAGATAAAACGGTAATAAAAAAAATAATACACATATTTGCTCTGCAATAGTATTGAGCACTCTCTTCAGGTTTTTACTAATTACCAGTTTTGCCATATATATATATAGATGTCTCGTGTCGCGGGGTTCGAATCGTTCGACTGGTAGTAATCGTGACACCCTGCACTGAAGAATCCCGAAAGGATGAAACACTAGTGTCTGTAGGTATTTAATTATTATAGTAAAAAAAATAATTATATATATATATATATATATATATATATATATATATATATATATATATATATATAGCGATTTTGTAATCGGATATTACGATAATTAACTTATGTGTGATCGAGCCAACAAATACGACCCAACTGTCCATATGAAACCCCTATTCACGGTTGCTATGATAATGACTACGTCATGGAAGCATTTATCTGTACCTGCATAACATACCCGATTACTTTTCGATCAATAGTCAGAGAATTAGAATGTCATTTATGTCCTCATATGTATCTGCAAAAGATTTTTTTTTCTTATCATCATATCATTTCAATACATATCATTACACATAATTTCGTAAAGAAAAAAAACGCATTTGCTTCATCGCTTGAAAGAAGGAAATAACAGATTTTATACAACAATCGAATGCTGCACACTTTATTTTTTCTAGCCTTGTTTACCTGTTTTTATAATCAGTATGTGTATTTAAACACTGATATTATTGGACAATATAGAAATACATAAACCTTCTTTAATATTTGTAATAAACCTTCTTTAATATTTGTAATAAACCTTCTTTAATATGTGTAATAAACCTTCTTTAATATGTGTAATAAACCTTCTTTAATATGTGTAATAAACCTTTTTTAATATTTGTAATAAACCTTCTTTAATATTTGTAATAAACCTTCTTTAATATGTGTAATAAACCTTCTTTAATATGTGAAATAAACCTTCTTTAATATTTGTAATAAACCTTCTTTAATATGTGTAATAAACCTTCTTTAATATGTGTAATAAACCTTTAATATTTGTAATAAACCTTCTTTAATATTTGTAATAAACCTTCTTTAATGTGTAATAAACCTTCTTTAATATTTGTAATAAACCTTTTTTAATATTTGTAATAAATCTCTTACCAATTACTGTCCGATAATGCTAATTTGTTTTAAAACAGACATACTCAGTTAGTTTATTATATTTAAACTCAGATAGTATTTGTGACCCAATATATATATATATATATATATATATATATATATATATATATATATATATATATATATATATATATATACTTCAGAATAGTTTTTATTTAACAATCAGTTGTTATGGAAACGTGAGATTGTAAGGTTTACAAAATATTACTGGCATAAGTTATCCCATCTGAACAAGAATTGCTCGATATGCAAGATAGAGCAAATAAATTAAATTGTAATTCAATGAATTTCAAGAAAATTACATTGAAATGAATTTCATATCAAATTTTTTTTATTATTCTCAGCAAGACAAAGAATGTTTTAGAACTTTCTAAAGAATTCTTTGTCTTGCTGAGAATAATAAATATTCTTTGATATGAAATTCATTTAAATCAGAGTTTTTTGAAATTCATTGAATTATAATTTAATACATATATATATATATATATATATATATATATATATTCTTTTTTTGTAAAATGTGTTTTCAGTTACATGTCACTATTTTTGTATACTAATCCTGTGTCTTGGAAGCTCAATGTTATTTAAATATAACAACAAATCATGTATAAAAATATCTGAAAATATGTATCGATACTTTAATACGCTGAAGTCTGTCTTTTACAGAAAAAAATGAACATTTGGATCTTGAAATGTAACTATATTGTTATGGCTTTTAATATATATATATATATATATATATATATATATATATATATATATATATATATATATATACATATATATGAGGACAGCTGATGGTCTACTTGTATTGCATGTCTGGTATTCTGCACAACTACTTGTCCAGCACCCCCTCACTCATCCACCCTAACTGAAACTTTTAAATAAAATGAAATGAAATGACAGCTCAAGCAAAAGTTACGTTTAAACCAGGACACAACTCAATGAAAACCAACCTACCTCCTCCTTCGAGGCTTGCATTTAATAATATCCGCGGGCTTAGAACTAACTTAGCTGATGTTGAGTCATTTCTCCTTGTAAACACCCCGAACATCTTAGCATTAAGTGAAACTAACCTTCACTCCTCCATTCACTCTAACCACTTTAACATGCATGGTTATCTCCCACTCTACCGTAAGGACTCGGACAGACATATGCATGGACTTGGAGTCTATATTCGAAACACCCTCCCCCTAACTAGAGAAATAAAACTAGAATCAGACGGCCAGGCCTTTATGTGCTTCAGACTAAATATGCAACACAATATTAGCTACTTGTATTTTCTCTACCGCTCTCCCTCAAACCAAGACTGTACCCTAATAAACAAAGTCTCAGACAGCATAGATATAGCACTCTCCTTCGATACTAGCGCACAAATACATGTATTTGGTGACTTCAATGTCTACCACAGTAACTGGCTAGGATTCTCAAATCACACAGACGTAGCTGGTAGCGCAACTCATAGCTTCTCTATATCTCATTCCCTACCTCAGTTGGTTACATTTCCGACACGTTTCCCAGACCAGCACGATAAACATGCCTCACTTCTAGATCTCTTTCTGACAACGGTTCCCAATGACTGTACAACAAATGCCCACATCCCACTCGGGAATGCTGACCACGCTGTGATAATGGTAGAAATCAGCCTAAATTCTCGCCCTAAAACTGAAGACCATATTCTCAAAACAACGAGATATTACAAAAAGGCTGATTGGGAAGCCATCAGGGAGCTCATCAGAGATGCCCCATGGCAAAATATCTTTACTCTTCCAGCGGAACAGTGTGCAAATGAGACAACTGAATGGTTCAAAACTGCTATTGAAGCACATGTTCCCGCACGGAAATACTATAGCAAGCCCCACTCTCCCCAAGGGTTTACTTCTGCTTGTGCAGCTGCCATTTGTCAAAGGCAGCATGCGTTTCGCAGATTCAACCGACATAAGTCCAGCTCAAATAAACAGAAGTTTATAGAAGCTAGAAAAAAATGTACGAGAGTGATAGACACAGCTAAGACAGATTACTCTGAAACCACCAGAAAGCGCATCGAAGCACAGAAATTAGGAACCCGGGATTTTTGGAAAATCTACAACAGCGTAGTTAATAAAGGACAGCCAATTATTCCCCCACTAACAAACAATCATGAGGTTGCTTGCACGACAACTGACAAGGCTAATCTGCTTGCCAGTCGGTTTGCCTCAAACTCCACACTGAACTCGGTACACCACTCACTCCCTGATTTTCCTCTGCGAACAGACGCCACACTTGACGATTTGAAAATCACCCCTTCTCAGGTACATGCTATTATAAAAAACCTAGACACCTCAAAAGCATGTGGACCAGATCTCATCCCGGCTGTGCTATTAAAAAAATGCTCTGCCGAGGTTGCTCCAGTTCTGTCCAAACTTTACAATAAATGCCTTAACGAATCTTGTTTTCCCGACTGCTGGAAAACCGCCTCTGTGGTACCAGTCTTCAAGAATTCTGGTGAAAGAACTGACCCACTAAATTATCGCCCCATTAGCCTCCTCCCGCTTTTCGCCAAAATATTTGAGTCCTTAGTTAATCAAGCCCTAGTTCAGCACCTAACAGCTGTTAAACTCCTGACTGACAAACAATATGGATTCAGGACAGCCCGTTCAACAGCAGATATCTTAACTGTATTTTCTGAACGTATATACCGTTCATTGGATAAAACAGGGGAGGGTAGAGCGGTGGCCCTTGATATATCTAAGGCTTTTGACAGGGTATGGCACGATGGTCTTCTAAGGAAAATGAGATCATATGGAATCACTGGAAGAATTCATAATGTAATTAAATCCTTCTTAAGTAATAGAAAAATCACAGTTGTCCTCGACGGACATACATCCAAACAATATGACATAAATGCGGGAGTACCTCAGGGGTCTATCCTTGGACCTCTATTATTCCTGATATTCATAAACGACCTCCCTGATAATATTGGTTCGGAGATGGGTATATTTGCCGATGACACCACTCTCTATAACAGATATGAGGGAAAACAAATGAACACATATCCAAGGAAATGGCAGAAACACTAGAGGACGACCTCCAATCCGTAGTGGAATGGGGACAAAAATGGTTGGCCACATTCAATGCTGCTAAGACTAAGCTTGTTTCCTTCAATAACTACAAGAAACCTTCTCTACCACCAATAGCAATGACCAAGAACACATTGCCTGAAAGTACTTCTTTTAACCTCCTCGACCTAACGTTTACAGGGAATATGAACTGGAATAGATACATTGAGAGCATTGCCAAGACGTCTGCAAGGAAGGTTGGCTCCCTCTACCGTGCTAGAAAACTACTTACGCCTGCCAGTATCCTATACCTCTATAAGGCAACCATTCGCCCATGTATGGAGTACTGTTGTCACATCTGGGCTGGTGCATCTGCTGCTTGTCTCTCGTTCCTGGACAGGGTTCAAAAAAGAGTCGCCAACCTGATAGGTCCTGAACTGTCATCTAGGCTTCAACCTCTGTCCCATCGACGAGATGTTGCACCCCTCTGTCTGTTCTACAAATACTTTAATGGGGAATGCTCTGACGAACGGCAAACACTTGTACCTCCCCGACGTAACTACCCCCGACAAACCCGACAAGCTACTAAGTCTCATCCCCTTACAGTAGAGATCCCTAGGTGCAAGAAAGCCTTTTACTCCAATAGTTTCTTCCCCAGAACTGCGGGTCTTTGGAACTCCCTTCCGGGATTCTGCTTTCCCAACTGCAATGATATGCAGAAGTTCAAGTGTAATTTTAACAAACATCTTTCTACTCTTTTCCCTTCATAATGACCCCGCTAATTAATTCCCAAATAGTAGCCCCCTGCTTCAAAGTTGCACTGTGCCTTGATTGGGGTGAAAATTGAATAAAAAAATTTTTTTTTTAAATACATATATATATATATATATATATATATATATATATATATCTATATATATTGTTACTAATATTGTCGAGTGCGATATACCTATAAAGATATTAAAGCTCAGCTCTAAAAATTGCTAGCAATATATAATAATATCAAAATTTAATGTAACTAACGGGGCAATAATAATTATAATAAAAATATTATATATATATATATATATATATATATATATATATATATATATGACTTGGGTGCTATCAGCTTGAATCGAAACCAAAATATATAGCTCTCTTCCTTTCACGTTAATACTTGAGCTATATTCTTATAAATAAGAACTTGTTAAATACGAACTGACTATAATGTATTAATATGTATTTCCTCCACTCTTTATCTAAAAACGGCTACAAGATCACAAGCTACAATATAGCTGGAGATGCATTCTCAATTATTAAATATACTCTCTTTGATAGGATGATAAGAATAGTTGTTAATGAGCAGAAATCAGAAGTTCAAAGTACTACTGCTGGTGTCCCTCAAAGGTATAGTCTAGGTCCAACTTTCTTACTGATCTACATCGATGATCTCTCAAACAGAATTCTTAGATCATTGATAGACATTCACTGACGGCACTCCTATCAAGTGCAACACTACAAAAGCCGTAAATGAACAAGGCATTTCTGATTATCACTCTTCTGTTCGTGACTGCGTGAATCAATGGGGGAAAGGATGGCTAGTTAGTTATTTTATATCTAAAATAAAGTTCTATCGTTCCATATCAATGGTCTGACACTCGTCATTAATTGAAATGAATGACTCTCGCTTGTGGGAAGCTCCATATTTTAACTTATTGGTCTTACCTTAATTCCTGATCTTAAATGAAACACTTAATCAAATCTGTTGCGAACGTGGCTGGAAAAGTAGTTAGATCATTCTACGGCTCCAGTTCATATTTCATTGCCAATGCAATGCTCACCTGTATAAGAACTAAGTACGTCCAAGGATGCAGTACTGTTACCAAATTTCACCAGGAACCGCTCAAAGCCATCTATACTACCTTGATAGAGTTCAAACCGACTTCGAAGGGTATGCTCTTTTCTCTTCCCTGCAACCTTTTTTAAACTAAGGAGACTTGCTAGCCTGTTTCTACTCCATCGTTATTTTCATGGCGAATGCTTTTCTGAGCTAAACTCTATGGTCTTCCACTTGCTTAACATTTACGAATTACACGCGCCTATCTGAAAACATTATCAATGATTTCGTCTACTTTTTATCCTTGCCTTAAACGTAAACATGGATTCCATGTATAAAGAATTTTCCGCCTGTTGAACTTTGTCTGGTTTGCCGGCTTAATGAGTCGTCTCCTTAAGTAATCCAATTAACCACATTCAACTATTAACGATTACTACGCTATTGTCCTAATGATACTGTTCCCTCAGTAACCCTTATGGTCTCTTTGTAAAAGAATAAATAAGGTTATAGAATAAGTAAGGAACTTTTGTGAAACTTACTTTTTAATAAGATACTAAAAAGCAGCATTAGAGTGACTAATGCACCCAACGCAAAAGACTCCGGTGTAAGCATAAATTACTCGTACAAGGGGGCGTTGATCCACGTGAAACAGCTTAGTACTTTTACTAAGTTTAAGACTACTATCATAAGAGTCCTATTTGTTGATGGTTGTGTCTTCATTACCAACACAAAGACAAACATGCAACATAGTGTTGACTGTTTGAGTCGTGCGACAACTCCAGACTGACATTTATTATAAGGAAACCGAGATGGTGTACCAGCCCGTACCGCGGAAATTCTATGTTGAGTTGAAAGTCTTAATTCGTGAAATAAGCTAAAAGCCGTCGACAAGTTTACTTACTTGAAAATTACCATGTCAAATGCAGTACATATAGACTGATGAAGTCGGTTTGGGGATCAATAAGGCCAGCTTTGCCTTTGGTAGTATTCAATGGACTGTATTGGAGCGTTAAATGACACAGCTGCAGAAAAAACTTCAAGGCTACTTAGCTGGGATTTCTACCATTGCCATGTATATCGGTGAAATCTATATCATATATGCCAAACATATATCGGTAAAATCTATATCATATATGCCAAACATATATCGGTGAAATCTATATCTTATATGCCAAACATATATCGGTAAAATCTATATCTTATATGCCAAACATATATCGGTAAAATCTATATCATATATGCCAAACATATATCGGTGAAATCTATATCATATATGCCAAACATATATCGGTGAAATCTATATCATATATGCCAAACATATATCGGTAAAATCTATATCATATATGCCAAACATATATCGGTGAAATCTATATCATATATGCCAAACATATATCGGTAAAATCTATATCTTATATGCCAAACATATATCGGTAAAATCTATATCATATATGCCAAACATATATCGGTGAAATCTATATCATATATGCCAAACATATATCGGTGAAATCTATATCATATATGCCAAACATATATCGGTGAAATCTATATCATATATGCCAAACATATATCGGTGAAATCTATATCATATATGCCAAACATATATCGGTGAAATCTATATCATATATGCCAAACATATATCGGTGAAATCTATATCATATATGCCAAACATATATCGGTGAAATCTATATCGTATATGCCAAACATATATCGGTGAAATCTATATCATATATGCCAAACATATATCGGTGAAATCTATATCATATATGCCAAACATATATCGGTGAAATCTATATCATATATGCCAAACATATATCGGTGAAATCTATATCATATATGTCAAACATATATCGGTGAAATCTATATCATATATGCCAAACATATATCGGTGATATCTATATCATATATGCCAAACATATATCGGTGAAATCTATATCATATATGCCAAACATATATCGGTGAAATCTATATCATATATGTCAAACATATATCGGTGAAATCTATATCATATATGCCAAACATATATCGGTGAAATCTATATCATATATGCCAAACATATATCGGTGAAATCTATATGCTATATGTCAAACATATATCGGTGAAATCTATATCATATATGTCAAACATACATCAGTGAAATCTATATCATATATGCCAAACATATATCGGTGAAATCTATATCATATATGCCAAACATATATCGGTGAAATCTATATCATATATGCCAAACATATATCGGTGAAATCTATATCATATATGCCAAACATATATCGGTGAAATCTATATCATATATGCCAAACATATATCGGTGAAATCTATATCATATATGCCAAATATATATCGGTGAAATCTATATCATATATGCCAAACATATATCGGTGAAATTTATATCATATATGCCAAACATATATCGGTGAAATCTATATCATATATGCCAAACATATATCGGTGAAATCTATATCATATATGCCAAACATATATCGGTGAAATCTATATCATATATGCCAAACATATATCGGTGAAATCTATATCATATATGCCAAACATATATCGTTGAAATCTATATCATATATGCCAAACATATATCGGTGAAATCTATATCATATATGCCAAACATATATCGGTGAAATCTATATCATATATGTCAAACATATATCGGTGAAATCTATATCATATATGTCAAACATACATCAGTGAAATCTATATCATATATGCCAAACATATATCGGTGAAATCTATATCATATATGCCAAACATGTATCGGTGAAATCTATATCATATATGCCAAACATATATCGGTGAAATCTATATCATATATGCCAAACATATATCGGTGAAATGTATATCATATATGCCAAACATATATCGGTGAAATCTATATCATATATGCCAAACATATATCGGTGAAATCTATATCATATATGCCAAACATATATCGGTGAAATCTATATCAAACATGCAAAAAAATTAACCATTTTCATCTGCCTCTATAGATTCATGAAAATTAGATAGATGGTTTAACGCGGTCAAGACTGCTGCAGTAGTGTCAGAATCAATATGTTCAAACTAACCTCTTAACGATAGGGAATCTAACCGTAAAATTACAGCAGGAACGGTTCGAAAAAAGGTGTTCAACTTTTTTAAATATAGAGCCTATACCAGATGATCCTAGCGCACAACAAACCGCAAACTACAATTATTACTAAAGTTACACACACGTGAGAAATAATGTACTAGTAGAAAAAAAACAAAAGAATAGTCAGCACATACACGAGCGATAGAAAACCATAACATCATCCAAAGAGGACTGGGACTTTAGGGGACTTGTTTTACTCAGATTTCAGTGAGGACCAATGGTCACTGTCAGCAAGAAGTTAATTGCAAAACTTTTCGAGAGGCATGGAGAGTATTTGAAATATGGAAATACTTCTTGTAACTTATGCCCCAGTTGTTATCAGTGAGTAAACCCTGATGATGGTCTGCATGAGAAAAAAAACTATTAAGTATAAATAATAATAAAAATAATAATAATAATAATAATAAATAATAATTATAAATAATATTAATAAATAATAATAATAATAATAATAATAATAATAATAATAAAATTAGATTAATACTTATAACAACAATAATATAAAAATACTAGCGGGGGTACCCGGCGTTGCCCGAGTGTTTGTTTCCGGGACGGGGGGGGGAGTTTTAAAAAATGTTATGGTAGGTAAGTAGGAAGGATCAAACCCGGAGTCATGAGTAAAAGTAGGAAAATAAAGTGTGAAAAAAAAACAAAAAACCATCTGCAACGGTAACAGTTCGGCCACCAAGAAAAGTCCATTCCAGTTGTTTAGGAAAAAAAAAACGACTACGGTAGGTCGGCGCGAACGTGAAAATATAATGTGAATTGTCCAGCACGCTAACCACTACGCCACAGAGCACTGCAGCTAAGTTTAGTGATTTTAAATAACTTCACATGAAAGAACTACGAACCCAAACCGGTGTTCTCTTCTCAACTGTTCCTTGTGAACGATCCCCAAACGGTGTTAAGTGGTGGCAGGGGGAGGAGGAATTTATTAGAGAGAAAATATTTGACCACTTCCATTGATCTTAACCGATTTTATCCGTGACTTCTCAGCAGAAAAAGTATAGAAATCTAAGATTATCGAGGAATTTGAGAAATAATAAGCCTATAACACACCTCAGATATTATTCTGCCGTTTGTGCATATTATATTTGCATGAAATATCTTGATTTTTAATCCTATTAATGTCAGAATCAGACGGGAAAAAATGAGTTCATTTTATTTATATAGATATAGATAGAATACTAGCGGGGGTACCCGGCGTTACCCGAGTGTTTGTTTCCGGGACGGGGGGGGTTTAAAAAATGTTATGGTAGGTAAGTAGGAAGGATCAAACCCGGAGTCATGAGTAAAAGTAGGAAAATAAAGTGTGAAAAAAAAACAAAAAACCATCTGCAACGGTAACAGTTCGGCCACCAAGAAAAGTCCATTCCAGTTGTTTAGGAAAAAAAAACGACTACGGTAGGTCGGCGCGAACGTGAAAATATAATGTGAATTGTCCAGCACGCTAACCACTACGCCACAGAGCACTGCAGCTAAGTTTAGTGATTTTAAATAACTTCACATGAAAGAACTACGAACCCAAACCGGTGTTCTCTTCTCAACTGTTCCTTGTGAACGATCCCCAAACGGTGTTAAGTGGTGGCAGGGGGAGGAGGAATTTATTAGAGAGAAAATATTTGACCACTTCCATTGATCTTAACCGATTTTATCCGTGACTTCTCAGCAGAAAAAGTATAGAAATCTAAGATTATCGAGGAATTTGAGAAATAATAAGCCTATAACACACCTCAGATATTATTCTGCCGTTTGTGCATATTATATTTGCATGAAATATCTTGATTTTTAATCCTATTAATGTCAGAATCAGACGGGAAAAATGAGTTCATTTTATTTATATAGATAGAAGAATAGAAGAATAGAAGAGAAGATTATGAACGTAAAAAAATTAGTTTAGTAATGCAAGATGAATATTTTAACGAATATGTCACAGTAATACATCATTGATTAAAAAAATAAAAAGTAATTGAAACTCAATCTTATGAACAAGACTTATACTTATAAAACCTTTAATGTCAAAGCAGATTAATCTCTATATGCTTTACATAATGAATTATAATAAATAGTATTCATTACTAGACATAGATCTTCTTCATTATTTTATCTTTGTTACGTTTTGAAGAAAAAGCCAAATATTCCGTATATTGTGCATTTGTGATTTGGCAAACGCTATTTCAATGTTTCGATACTTTTCAAACGCACATGCAATGCATCTATTTAAGTTGATAGCCAAAAGGCGATAGTAAAATGTTGGCAGACAAAGTTGGCCCATTTCCAATTAGCATTGCCCAATGTATGCGTGTATATAATTTACTATGTAATACAATAGTGAATTCGATCTTTTGCCAAAACACTTAAAACATTATTCCGGCTTCACATAACCCTAATCTGAATTTACATTGAATTTACATGTACGCCAACTCCAAAACCGCAGATGAAGTCAATCGCATTTTGTTCAGTTATTTTTTGTTGACAATAAGAATTACGTAATGAATTCTCTGATTTATTATTACGATAGACGCGCGTTTGACGATTAAGTTTTATATTTTTATTTATAATATTTACCACGTTTCTATTATCCACAATTCAACACAGACATTAGCTTGTAATAAACAGTTTCCAAGCTTAAACATCACATAAGAATATCGACTACATATTCTGAAGAAGGCTATACATCTTTTAGAGAAATCACTCCACGAAAACATAAAAGCTGCTGATGAAATACTACATTAATGTTGCAAACCTGATAAATGTCAGGTGGATAGAGTCTTGTGTAGAAAACAACTTTTCCCCGTTTGTAAGAAACATCGCTCATGGAATATGAGGACTAAACAACTAAATAAATAAAGCGAAAGGTAGAAGTTTATCGACAGTAAACGTATTGTTCACATTCTATCTCTTTAATTTATGATTAACAAATTGTAAAATGTTTGCCATGTTTCCTTTGTTGCATTGTGATTTCTCAAATTTTTAAAGTAATTTCCGGTTTGAAACACAACATTTTTTTAAAATTAAAATATAAGGTTCAATATATAGTCGAACATATTTTATCTCACACAAAATCATATTATCTTAAAAACTATGCGATAGAATTAGTCATATTTCAAAAGTATGAAGTAACATTTCAGTTACTAACGTGCACTTTGATATAATCATTAGTAGTATTTGTCTGTATCAAATGTTTTCAAAATATTCATTTACAAAATATATTTGAAAAAAAAAGAATCATTACATGGATGTATATATGTATACACATACATGACAGAAAAAAACAGACCACATAGAAACGGTTTATTTCAATAAACATATAATCTATAGAACAAAATGCAAAGTAAATGGTCACAAAATTAATAGCTAACACCTGGTTTACATACCCGTTGCTGTTTTAATTCTAGCCACTTCTAAGCATGACATTAGTCAGTTCACGAATATCATCTTAAGAAATTTTGTGTCCGGCGCAACACTGCTAAAAATTCATGCTTTGAGGATGACTTACTTTTAGTTTTTGCGAAGATTCCAGTTTAATATACTCGAAACGTTTTTAATTGGGTTTATATCTGGGGACTAACTTGCTCATGGACATTTTTAATCTCATTTTGCCTCAACCAATATTGTGTCATCCTAGCTGAGTGACAGGGAGAGTCATTTTCGACAAATAGGCAGTTAACTTAGTTCATTTCACCAGTTGAGAATATATTTAGCAAAAGTAATGTTTCCTTCGAACTCTACCGGGCCTGATCGACTATCACTTTAAATTGTGCCCTATACCATAACGGAGAAACCCTCATGTACCAGCATTAGCTGCAGTCTCTCAAAGTAAAACTCTTGCTGAGGAAGCTTCCATATCCAAACTTTTCGACTGTTGTGAAATAATGCAAATCATGACTCATCAGAGAAAATTATATCGGTCCAAAATTTCAAAAATCTTTGCAGCATTTCACGATCCAAATTTTCCTTTTCGCAGCTCTACTATGGTAGCTCAGCTTGTGAAGATACCTTACAGCTATTCTGGGACTGGCACCAGATTGTTTTTCAGTGCCAAAGGCTTTGCACCGAAGATCCTCTTCAGCATTTCTTTTCACAAAACGTAAGGTTCTTCAAGGGAGCAAAGGGCGACCTGGATGAGTTTTTCTGCTCTCTATTCCTCTATGGTAAATTGTATCATCACTTTATTTACAGGAGAAAGAGTTATTGAAAGATTTTCTGGTATTTACCATTGACTAAGACCACGATAATGTTGACCTATGATTCGTCCGCGCAAGAATTCTGATAGCTCTGATGCTCCGTTGGATCGTGGCATGCACCAATGTTGTTAGATACAACTTTAATGAAATAATACAAGTTATTTCAGCACTATTCTTATATATTTATATATAAATAAGCATATATTCATCTCAGGAAAAATGTTTTTCTTATTGTCCATTCTTTTCTGACAAGCCTACATATATATGTATATATATATATACATATATATATACATATATATATACATATATATACATATATATAATATATATATATATATATTTACAGGCGTGTCAGAAATATATATATATATGTACAGACGTGTCAGATATATATATATATATATATATATATATATTGAACCCTCCCGTCGACTAAAGTATGGGTTCCACTACAACAGCAGCTAAGTTACTGGGAAATATACACAGATGATTTGTTCACAGTGCTGAAGGCTTTGTTCAGATCCAACCACACTTTTGGTACAACTACTAATCTTTGTCGGTGAAATGGCTGCCACAAATGAGAGCAAATTTTACACTAGCGTTTCCGTCTGTTTTAGATGATCTTAATGAAGACTGGGGGTGCATCACTCCCAATGGATTAACGCGCTTCCAGATATCACTCTGGAAATTTGTACATCTCAGCGCGGTACATACAGCGCCTAGCTTTCCCAAATAGTCAACCATCTGGGACTGGCCAGGCTTATCAGTAGAAATATGCATTTTTTTTAGTAGAACATGGGTAAATAAAAAAAGATGACAATAGTGCTGGAGAGGATTTATTTTTACACAGCCTAAGTATTCAATCTAAATCAGAACCAGCCGAGAAAGATTTGATCTAAAATTTTACATTACAGAATTAACGTCAAAAGTACTCAAAGAGTAAAACATATTTCGGTTTAAAAAGAACGCGTATTGTTGCCGAAATTTTATGCTTAAAAATAAGAAATTCGCTGTGATTATTTAAATTTGAGGAAATAGTTGGTAAAGTCATATTTTCGCAATTAAATTAAACAGACATTGCGACAATTTAGGTTACATAACTACATTGTAATTAAATGTTTCATTAAAGCACTGACTTTGATATCTTACTAAAAATCGAAACAAAATTGAAGCCAAATTCGAACGGAACCAGAAAATCACGATATAAAATTTAGGTAATTTTTATGAAAGAATTTTAAAATTGAGAGCAGACTCTCTAAATGGGATATGAATTCAAGAAAGAAATTAAATTCGTATTAGTTTCGGAGTGAATAACATTTTAAAATAGTCCATTCAAGCGCATCTTGTTTTACTGGTAGAAAATATATATGCATATTTCTGTTGCAAACGTGATGCTAAAAAATAAATTAATGAAGAAACAGATTGCTCAATCAAATGACAACAATCGATGGTCAAAAGAAAATATGAGGACATATTTGAAAATAAGAAAAAAATAAGACAACAAATTAATTAAGGTAGAATATCAATTATCTAAACAAGATATATATTATTATAATACCGCCAACACATGGTAAATTTCAACACCTAAAAAATAAAATGCAAACGGATACAGGAGAAGTAAAATTCGTAATAATTTAATAACAAATGTTGAAAAAGTATTTATGAAAAATTCAATCGATATACACTGATTGAAGAAGTTTGACTTGTTTAATTTACAGTTCAATTCGATTTGCAACAATATAAATTCAATACAAAGAATACTAAGAAAAATACATAAAAAGTAAAAGGAAAAAAACCTAGAATTTTTGGTCTTGCTTTTGTGAAAAAAAGATAAAGCACATTTGACACGTATAGAAAATTTTAACTCGATTTTAACTTCTGTTAGCGTCAATATAGATTTTTGAAGAGGAACTTTTAACACAAGTACAACAAAGCACAATACAAATATTGTTTTGGGGCTGTGCTAACGCTATATATTAAGACATAAATATAATAATCGGATAATGTAAAGACTATTCAACTGGCAAAAAACTACAATCTGCAAATTTGCAAACTATTAAAACTGAAAAGAGTGCAATATGGATATCAGTTGAAAACAGCAGGAAAGAAGATTCTAAATCGGGCTGAAGCAATTTAAGATATGCCAGCACAGACTGAAGTAACGACTTCACAATAATGTCCCGAGTTATCTGGTTCTAATAATAGTTACATGCCCGTATTAATGCATTCATAAAATTGCTGACAAAATACGTGAAATTTAATTGATGAGATTAACTATGAAAAACATTTTGAAAATGTATAAAAATGCGCTGGTCGAAGACTTAACACACACACAATTTAACCTTAAGAATGGCACCAGAAATTATCGCTTAACAACTGTGCTAGAATGTGTAAAATTATACGGATATTTTAATTCAATGCATCTTGAGTCGAAAATACTGCTTCCAATAAAATTAAATTATTTGTTATGTAAAAAGGGGCAGACCCCAGTAAGTAAAAGAATACACTAGATGAGTTGAAAAGGACATTTGGAAAGATTATAACAAAACCCAATAAGAAAAGTTTTAAAAATACATATTGAAATCCTGCATATTGAATTCAGAAGGATTTGTCAAGTAAGTGTCAAATAGATTGAACACGAATTACGGTTAACGTATAAACAAAACAAATAGTTGGAATCAGTTCCAGCTGTGGGATGGAATGCGAACCCATATTGTTTTATTTGAAGGTACCCGGCACAGACTTCTATTATTTTATGTAACAGAATAAATCTATCCCATATTTTATATGTCTGTATATTATTTTACATTCGGCAATACAATAATTAGTTTCGAAAAACATATAATTTTATGTACTGATTTGAGTTATATTGTCGCATTCATTTGTAATGCTGTTTACCGTTTCTTTTTGTTTTGTTTTGTTAATAGAATTTACATTT
This sequence comes from Euprymna scolopes, assembly GCF_053919585.1. Lineage (NCBI taxonomy): Eukaryota > Metazoa > Mollusca > Cephalopoda > Sepiida > Sepiolidae > Euprymna > Euprymna scolopes. The sequence goes on from NC_136497.1 coordinate 7,820,345, forward strand.
GCCGTTTTACTGGATCATGTGTTTGTCGGTTTATGTAGATCATTCGGCTGTTTATAGTATTCTGCAACATGGCACTAGTTTGTACATCGCTGATTAGCGTTCCGTTTATTTTATCTTATGTAAGTCCATTCTGTTTTGCATTGTTTACGCTATTTTCAGTGCATGTTGTTTTCCAATCCTGTTTTGTTTAATGATGTGAAAGTGTGTAGGCATACCAGTTATTATTATTATTATTATTATTATTATTATTATTATTATTATTATTATTATTATTATTATTATTATTATTATTAATTTTATTTTTTCAGTTTTATTATTATTACTATTATGATTAATAATTTTATTTTATTTTATCATTTTCATTATTATTACTATTATCATTATTAATTTTATTTAATTTTTCATTTTTATTATTATTACTATTATTATTATTATTATTATTATTATCTTATTATTATTCTTAATTTTATTCTTATTCTTTATTCTTATTTTTATTCTTATTTTTTTAAAATTATTTTTATCATTATTATTACTATTATTATTAATGTTATTTAATTTTTTCATTTTTCTTCTAATTATTATTATTATTTTATAAGTATTATTATTATTATTATTATTATTATTATTGTCGTCGTCGTCGTCGTCGTCGTCGTCATCATCATCATCATCATCATCATCATCATCATCATCATCATTATTATTATTATTATTATTATTATTATTATTATTATTATTATTATTATTATTATTATTATTATTATTATTATTCCAACCTTTGGTCGTTTAAACAGTTATTTATTTAATTTATTAACATTATGTTTTTTTTTTCAAGCTCTTTGCAAAATTAGAAAAGAAAGTACTTTGTCAATCTGAGTAAACCATTAATGGTTGCTTATTGTTATGGTACTAAACTTTTTAATTACAATGGGAATCACCTTGACTTTCTCACAGCTCGAGGTGTTGGTATTGTATTATCATTATTATTATTGTTGTTATTATTATTATTATTATTGTTTTTGTTGTTATTATTGTTTTTGTTATTATTATTATTATTGTTATTATTATTATTATTATTTTTGTTATTATCATTATTGTTATTATTATCACTATTATTATTATTATTATTATTATTATTATTATTACTATTACTATTATTATTATTATTATTATTATTATTATTATTATTATTATTATTATTATTGGCTCACCTGGAGCTTTCACACGAGTGAGCAAACGATCTGATTGGATACCTGTGCTGTTCTCTGGAAGCTGAGTTACAATAAGTCTCCCCAGACGTCCAGCTCTCTCCTCCTCCTTCGATAGCATTTGCAAATAAATTTGCATCATCGCAACAGTCGCTTACCATTGATTTCTCGCTGGCAGTTGCCATTGGTTTATACTGGAATTTGAGTGGCACTAAGCCTCCCCAAGATCCCAGTTCGCTTCGCACTTGTCCAGCAGAGGTCTGCCCAGTGATCCCTCCTCGGTCTTTCCATCCTCCTTGACCCTTCTCGGCTCTTTGTTATCACATTTTTTGGGGGGACGGTGGTGAAACAATCGAGAGATGCATGATGGGGGGGTGTAGAACATGTAGATCTGCAGCTTCGGTGTTCTTCATTCCCTGTAACGCTTCTTCGTTATATTGTCTTGTGTTATTCTCCGCATTCAATGGTTTTCCTTAAGATTTCAGCCGTTTTCATTATCGTTAGGCGTTGTATTTTTGCAGCTATTCCTCTGATTCCAATTTCTGCTATTCTTGTTTCCAGGTTTTTTGCGATTTTTCATAGTGCTCCTACTATTATCGGTACTATTTTGGTTTTCTTCATCATCCAAATCCCTTTTAACTCTATGGCTAGTTCTGTGTATTTGCTTCGTTTCTCTTTTTCTTTCATACTCACCCTGTGGTCAGCTGGGACAGCAAAGTCTACGATTTGACAGGATTTCTCTTTCTTGTTAATTATTACGACATCTGGTCTTCTTGCTTGGATGGGTTTGTCCGTCTGTATGTGCATGTCCCATAGGATTTTGTGGTTCTCGTTTTCGAGTGCTGTTGTGGGTTACTGCTTGTACCATTTATCTGTACGCTCAAAATGCAGCGGTTTGCACAATTCCCAGTGCACTGCCCTCCCCACTCGGTCATTCCTTTTTTGTATTCCCTTTGGGCCAATTGCTGCATTCACTTACTATATGGTTTATCGTTTCGTCTCTTTGTCAACAGAGTTTGCATTTGCTATTTATTATTATTATTATTATTGTTGTAATTATTATTATTATTATTTTTATTATTTTTATTATTATTGTTATTATTATTATTATTATTATTATTATTATTATTATTATTATTATTATTATTATTATTGAGTAGGTGCTCTTGTATTTATTTAGTAAATTATGTCAGGTCTGGAGTGTTCAAGGACCTTATCAGTTTGTATGCGCATATTCCAAAGAAGTTTGACATTTAATTTTCCTAACCCACTTCTGGTTTATGCTCATACCACTTTTCATTGTGGTCTAATCTCTAGAATTTTCATATATTCCAGTGTAGGACTCGAGCAGCATTTTCGTGTACCATGTTTATATTAATGTAGAGCAAGCATAGGACATTCTAATAAAATATGCGCTAATGTTTCTCCCCTTTTATTACACATTCTGCACATCGTTGATTCTTCAATTTTGTTGGTGTCTTGTTTGATGAACCTAGTGCGAATGGCTTGTTCCTGGGCTCCCATTAATGCGCCCGCAGTAAATCTTTTAAGACCAACCAAATCTAGCTGCCCTTCTCTCTAAATACAGTAATCTTACAGAATACACTGAGTAGTTTCTTTCCAAATAATTTTCCCCTCTTTCTTGTAATCTGTGACTCTTCTTCACGACGGGTCTTATCATCCATTCTCTTCTCACTTTATGCAGAAGAATTTCATGTCTTTCAGAAATATATTTAGCTTTTATTATTTTATATTTACAACATTTTCATCACTAAGTAAGCCTCGACCACTTTTCTTTCTAGGTAGATGCAATCGATCTACACCTCCTTTCTTAGCAAAGGCACCATAAATTTTAAGCATTTTCCGTGTTTTTGTGTCCATACATTTCAATTCATCTACATTCCAGTTAAGTATACCAACAGTATATTTAATGATAGCTACTACTCTGGTGTTGATCGTATATATTGCATTCCGACTGTGGAGATGTGATATAAGAATATCCGTTAGTCTTCTGTTGTATTCGGCTGTTTTTTTTTTCATTTCCATGTTGTTAATCTTATCCGCTTTCAGTATCCCCAAATACGTGTACCCTCTCTCCCTCTCTACATTATTTATCATATATGTTGTTGGAAGTTTAAGACGATCTGAGTGAACTGTCTTGCCTCTTTTCATCACAAGAATAGCACATTTGGAGATGGCAGTTTCCATCCTTATGCCCTTACTAAACGGTCTGATCGTCTTCATCAAGGTATCAATGTGGTTCAAATCCTTTCCAAAAACATTAAGATCATTCATAAAAAATAGATGGTTTATTGTAGGTAGTTCTTTTCTGATTTCATAATCTGCTTTCAAATTCCGTAAAAGAAATGTCTAAGGGATCAAGCTGACAACGAAAACAAGAGGGGAAATACTATCACCCTGTGAGATCCCGCTATTAATTGTCACTTTTCCTAATACAACATTTCCCAATTCTTCATGTTATTTATTATAGATGTTCCGATGTTAGGGGCTATTTCGAAAATTTTCTAATACTTGAGTATACATGAATGAAGAACCATGTCGAATGCTTTTTGTAGTCTATCAAGCCCATGACATTTGGTAGATCTTTTGTAGTTTCTTTGGATCATTTTATCAATCAGCAGCTGATCCTTGGTGCCTTATTATCTTTTTCGTCAGCCTTTCTAATTTTCAGGCAGCAAATGGCCATACGTACTTTCAGATAGTATGTTAGTGAACAGTTTTCACACGACTGAGACAAAAATGTTTGGTCTAAAGTTTGTCACTTCACTCCGTTTTTTCTAACCGTTCCTAATAAGGATTGTAGTTCCCTTTGTCAGCCAACCAGGGAACGCATGCGTCATTAAATAATGGACAGTCAACTACGCATGCGTAGTAAATAATGGACAGTCAACTATTCCCCCACTATCAAACAATCATGAGGTTGCTTGCACGGCAACTGACAAGGCTAATCTGCTTGCCAGTCGGTTTGCCTCAAACTCCACACTGAACTCGGTATACCACTCACTCCCTGATTTTCCTCTGCGAACAGACGCCACAATAGACGATTTGAAAATCACCCCTTCTACGGTACATGCTATTATAAAAAACCTAGACACCTCAAAAGCATGTGGACCAGATCTCATCCCGGCTGTGCTATTAAAAAAATGCTCTGCCGAGGTTGCTCCAGTTCTGTCCAAACTTTACAATAAATGCCTTAACGAGTCTTGTTTTCCCGACTGCTGGAACACCGCCTCTGTGGTACCAGTCTTCAAGAATTCTGGTGAAAGAACTGACCCACTAAATTATCGCCCCATTAGCCTCCTCCCGCTTTTCGCCAAAATATTTGAGTCCTTAGTTAATCAAGCCCTAGTCCAGCACCTAACAGCTGCTAAACTCCTGACTGACAAACAATATCGATTCAGGCAAGCCCGTTCAACAGAAAATATCTTAACTGTAGTTTCTGAACGTATATACCGTTCATTGGATAAAACAGGGGAGGGTAGAGCGGTGGCATTCGATATATCTAAGGCTTTTGACAGGGTACGTCACGATGGTCTTCTAAGGAAAATGAGATCATATGGAATCACTGGAAGAATTCATAATGTAATTAAATCCTTCTTAAGTAATAGAAAAATCAAAGTTGTCCTCGACGGACATACATCCAAACAATATGACATACCTCAGGGGTCTATGCTTGGACCTCTATTATTCCTGATATTCATAAACGACCTCCCTGATAAAATTGTTTCGGAGATGGGTATATTTGCCGATGACACCACTCTCGATAACAGATATGAGGGGAAAACGAATGAACACATATCCAAGGAAATGGCAGAAACTCTAGAGGATGACATACAATCCGTAGTGGAATGGGGACAAAAATGCTTGGTCACATTCAATGCTGCTAAGACTAAGCTTTTTTCCTTCAATAACTACAAAAAACCTTCTCTACCACCAATAGTAATGGCCAAGAACACATTACCTGAAAGTACTTCTTTTAAACTCCTCGGCCTAACGTTTACAGGGAATATGAACTGGAATAGATACATTGAGAGCATTGCCAAGGCTGCTGCAAGGAAGGTTGGCTCCCTCTACCGTGCTAGAAAACTACTTACGCCTGACAGCATCCTATACGTCTATAAGGCAACCATTCGCCCATGTATGGAGTACTGTTGTCACATCTGGGCTGGTGCATCTGCTGCTTGTCTCTCGCTCCTGGACAGGGTTCAAAAGAGAGTCGCCAACCTGATAGGTCCTGAACTGTCATCTAGGCTTCAGACTCTGTCCCATCGACGAGATGTTGCATCCCTCTGCCTGTTCTACAAATACTTTAATGGTGAATGCTCTGACAAACTGCAAACACTTGTACCTCCCCGACGTAACTACCTCCGACAAACCCGACAAGCTACTAAGTCTCATCCCTTTACAGTAGAGATCCCTAGGTTCAAGAAAGCCTTTTACTCCAATAGTTTCTTCCCCAGAACTGCGGGTCTTTGGAACTCCCTTACGGGATTCTGCTTTCCCAACTGCAATGATATGCAGAAGTTCAAGTGTAATGTTAACAAACATCTTTCCACTCATCTCCCTTCATAATGACCCCGCTTATTAAGTCCCTGATAGTAGCCCCCTGCTTCAAAGTGGCACTGTGCCTTGTTTGGGGTGAAAATTGAATAAATAAAAAAAATATTATCTATTGTTTATAATTACTGATTCCCATATCGCATTGAATTCTATACTAGGTCTACTTAGCATTTGGTTATTCTCCAGCATATGTGCTTCTTCTTTCAGTCCTCTTACTGTCCACCGTTCCTCTCTGTCTATAATTTTTACTTTGTCCCATAATCGTAGATGGTTTCCCTTTTCTCTCCATATATGGCCAGCTATACCTGCCTTTTCTGTCTCTCCACGTACTGGGACACAGTTCTTAGTCATGATTTTTTTCTCTCGGGGGATTGACTTACACAAGCTGTTTATGGAGAGTTGAATCACTACTTAATACTGTCCTGATTTTATATGGATTACATATTCGTTGAAGTTTTTCAGACGCCCTTTATATATGGTATACAAACTGTGGCGAGTTTCTGAGTGGTGTCCTTTTGTGTTTGGTCCAGAGTTCTTGGAGCTGATGCCATGCTTTCCAGATAGTTCTTTCGGTGAAGGTGTTCTCGTAAACTGTCCATCTCCTCTTGATATGCATATTGCTTTTGGTCGGTGTTGTAAGCAACGGACGATTCCTTTCTTTACATTATATGGATGGTGTGAGTTGTAGTTTAGATACTGTCCAGCGACAGTAAGCTTTCGGTACACAGATGACATAGACCCCTGACCTTTGCGAGTTAACCGCACATCTAGGAACGAAAATGTATTGTTATTTTCTTTTACCATATTGATTGTATAGTTGGACAAATCGAGTTCATTTGGTCTAATAACGTTGGAAAGTCTTCCTGATGGGGCTGGAGTATGAATGTGTCATCTATATATCGCAACCACATCGTTGGCTTTAGTGGTATTGATCCTAATGCTATTTCCTCAGAGCGATGGGATCGCCATTGTCTCCAGTGCTGGTAAATGCATTCATGGAGTACTTTGAGGAAATGACATTAGAGTCAACGTGAATTTATTAGAGCATGCCCATTCGTCTTAGTTTTATTACTGCTCTCTAGTGATGTCTAGACCAATTGTATTTTTATTTATAGAATTACTGGAATTACGTCCGTTGGGTTCATAAATTGATTAGAATGATTTCTTCTTAAGTATATTTTATTCATGTACTAAACAGGATATTTCTTTCGGTTGTAGGTAGAAGAAAACCTCCAACATAATCATGTTAACACACATTTCCGTGAGTCCATCGGAAATAAGTGGTATTTAACCTGATCAGTGCAAAACTGGGTGATAATGTAGGAATACCAGGTGTCGTCTGTGTTCCCTTTTAAATTTGTCATTGTTATCGATTGTCTTAAACATTACTTTGTAGCTAGAATGAAGCAATGTCGAGGCAGGAGTAGCAGGTAAAGATTGCATATTCTCTGCTTACCAATTGCTCACACAGCCACTCTTATGGGGTCATTGTATCTCAAAATAAATCGGAGGCCATAGATAAAAAACATATATTCAGTTGCTTTTATTAGTCATAAACTTATGAGGAAATTTACGCCTGAGGTATTGTTGCCACTTCCATGTTCGCGTAAAACAAAGTAAACGACAGCATAAAACGGATATTAGATAAGCGAAATTGACAGTCGACGTGTATTATGTAATGTGATCGATTTCAACGAGAAGAGGATATAACGTTGCCTTTGCTTATCCAATCTTGATTAATGCATTGATCTGACGAACAAGCAATGCAAGCTGAACGGCAATTCTCCCGAAACAGATATGGTGTGTATATATATATATATATATATATATATATATATATATATATATATATATATATATATATATATATATTAATGTAGATTTATTTCTATTTCATATAACGTTGATACATTTGCTAATTTACTCAACTGCAGGGTCATGAGATCATTGATTTAATTTCCTATTCATGTCTCATTAATCACGAAATCTATAAACGTCTTTAACGTTCAATGGCGTTATAGACATGAGCAATGGCTCCTATTGTGATAGATATATAGTATCTGATTATTTCGTATACATCAGATGAAAATGAACAAGGTCAAACAGTTATTAACATAGAATCGTTTTCAAATCTGCTTTTGAAAATATTTATTTAGACAAATGCCAAGAACTTTGCAGCTAATTCTACCCTTTGCGACCAAGGCCGCCAACCTCCAATATTTTCTCCTTTATCAGAAAACATACTATGTGATATATAAATATCTGTACGTGATGTTGCCAAGCTAATCAAAAACACGTGATTCCAGTAAAGCAACCGTCCCTGACGGTATTCCAAATATAGTATTCAAAGGACTTCAACCAGAACTAGCGCACATCCTTACAAACCTTTTTAAACGTTGTCTTAAGGAGAATCACTCCCCATCAACCTGGAAAATTTAATCAGTATGCCCGGTATTTAAGATTTCAGGTGATCACTCATCTCCCTTTCAGTACAGGCCAATAAGTCTACTGTGCGTCATGAGTAAGTTGCTGAAATCTGTGTTAAATAGAGAAGTAATCAACCATCTCAGTAAAAATTACCTTTTTAGTGACACGCAATATGGTTTCCGTTCTGCTAGATCTACAGCAGATGTGTTTACAGTTATATCTCATAGGATTAGATAAATCTCTCGACGGAGGCTACCTTTCTAGGACAATTGCTCTTGACATATATCTTAGTCCTTAGATAGAGTATGGCATAAACGTTTTCTTCACAAGATCTCCAGCTGGAAATGTCTTCAATTATTAAATCATTTCTCTCTGATAGGATCAAAAGAGTAGTGATTGATGGGCAGAAATCAGAAGCTCTCAGTATTAATGCTGGAGTCCCTCAGGGGTCCATCCTGGACCCAACTCTCTTCCTGATCTACATTAATGATCTTCCAAATCACATTCTTACATAATTCGTATACATTTTTGCTGATGACACTACTATCTATGGTAACACATCTAAGACCGTAAACGACCAAGTTCTCTCTGATTCTCTCTCCTCTGATCTTCAGCAAGTGGTACAATGGGGAAAGACGTGGCTCGTTACTTTTAATTCATCTAAAACCAAGCTTTTATCTTAAAATCATCAACGCTCTGATCCCTATCTGGCATCAATTGAAATGAATGGCACTCGTCTCATGTTTTAACAAGCTTATGTGCTTGACCTTTTCTCGGGATCTTAAATTGAACACATACATTAAATCCGTTGCCAAGGCCGCTGGAAAAAATTGTGGGATTCTTTTATCGATTCAGTAGATATCTCACTGCTGATGCAATTCTCTATCTATATAAAAACCAGGTACGTCCAGAGATGGAGTACTGTTGCCACATTTGTGCAGGAGCTGCTAGAAAGGAATTATCCTGCCTTTGTAGAGTTCAAAATAGACTTCATGGCCTCGTAGGGGATTCCTTTTTTCTTCCCTGCAACCTCTTTCGTACAGAAGAAATGCTGCGAGTTTGTCTCTGCTTTATCATTATTTTCATGGCAAGTGCTAGGTAGAGCTCTAATCTATGGCCCCCCTCCTCAGACGTCAGAAAAAATACCCGTCTAGCAGAAAACTCTATTACTAATTCCCCCACTCTTTATCGGTGCCCAAACCTAAACGTAGATTGAATGAACAAAGCTTCTTTCTTAGAACTGCACGCCTGTGGAATTGTCTTCCGTTTTCCTGCTTTCCAGCTGACTACAATATGGTTGTCTATAAGTCTAACGTAAACAAGTTTTGGATGAACAGTTCCATATAAGTTAACACATTTACCGAATTTCCATTATTAACGATTAATATATTGTCCAATTTCTCCTGTACACTCTTTAACCCTTATCCTTGAGTGGCATCTTGACCTTGATAAGTGGTGATGCCTATGTAAAAAAATGTTCATCGAAAAAATATTTCTTATTGAGCTTTGTATGGAAGGATGAGTCAAAATGTGATCACCTGTTGTTGGTACTCTACGCAGACTTCTATTATTGTATTTTACGTAATAGAGTAAATCTAATATTTTAAGTATGCATATTAATTTTCATTAAACGGTTCAACAATTGCTTTCACAACCTAGTCCTCTATGTGTACGTGTCTATTTGTGGTTAGCTTCTGCCATCATATATGGTGTGGTTTTCCAAATGTTTATACATTACATGGAAATATGAACCTTTGCAAATTGTGATCACCAGTTGTTGCTACCCAATACATATTATTATGGAACTTAAAGGAATCCATTTATTATATATTTTATGTCGGTGTAATGTTTTTAACTCAATGATACAGCAATTACCCTCTCAACCAAGTTGTGTATGTTTATGTACTCACTTTATGTTAGCTTGCTGCATTCATTTATGATGTGGTTTAACGTGTCGTTATACTGGCGTCATCAATAATGGATTATACGTGCAAAAAAACGACTATCACATATTTTAAAACAGTAAACATACTTAGCTTATACATTTATAAAATTTAAGAACAAAATATAAGTCAGTTGCTAAACTTCTCTTTTTCGCTTGACAATATTAATGTTGCTCAAATTCTATATAGTAATATAGTAGTAGTAGTACATTCTATGTAATATTCGCAAAGTTATGGTATGCAAATTTTGAGAACTCCCAAGTTTCTTATCTGATCAAGTTGAAATTTAGCATGTTAGTTACTGCTATAAAACACGATTAGATCTATATAACATTTGGAAAATCGGAAGTTAGAATTCGGTCAAAATATCATGTGACTCTATTAATTCTAAACATATTTATGTTTATTTATACGACTTGGGAAAAACAAACAATATCAGTTGTAATACTCAGCCATTAATTTTTTATGTTAATTTAAAGACGATGGAATTATATTCCGTGGTTTAGTAAAAATTCCACAATTATAACCAGCATCTAACGCAAATATTATTTATTAGTTTTTTTAAAACAATATTATTCTGTGCTCCTGTAGTAGATTTTGGATGGGAAAGAAAGGCTCAAATATTTTAGAATCGATTTCTCATCTCATGATGGAAAGAACAATGATTGAGTTTCTATATGAAAAAAAAAGAAAGAAGCCATTTCTTACACCAATCCATAATCGAACTCAAATCAACTTCCTGATCAACTGCGTATTTCAATTGATCCAAGAAACATGGGTTAGAATCAATACGAGAATTGAGGATAGTCTCAGCATAAATGTTAATTTTATTATAATTTTCTCTGGAAGGTCATTTAAATAGATCAGAAACTCGTGAACCAAGAATATAGCCTAAGGAATACCGACATTGTCGGAAAAAAGAAAATGAAGATACTACATCAAAAGTTACTAGTAAGATTCGATTAAAAATTTAAAAAAAAGATTAACAATCTACATAACATTAACACTAATATCATAACATCGAAGTTTATGTAGAAGACCAGGATGTTACATTCTCGAACTTCCTTGAAATGTCAAGCGCAATGACCCTACCTTCGCCTCGGCTATGTCACTAGTGGCCGAGTGGTCCTAGACGTTGTATCAAAGTTTACAGTTACCCAAAGGTGCTGAGTTCAATCCTGAACGAAGGCAGCGAAAAAGTAACATTCAAAACAGAGAATCAACAACTATGTCCCAAAGCCTAGCTGGAGTCCGAACATGGTACCCCCGTAATAATAATAAAGGGTTGGGTTTGAGACTCCGAACAAACGGTTCTCCAGTTCGATACAAAACACCTGACGAAGGCCGGAGGGCAAAACGGCCGAAACGTTTTGACAATAACAACCAAGATGAGGAAGCCAGTCCGACAATCGCAACTGATGTGTGTTAGGTTATTTACAGTCGGCTCTATTTGTTTTCCTTTATTTTTTAAAGAAACGGATCAAATATGAGAATTTTAAACGTTTTTAGAAATTCAATCTTTTAATTTTAATATAATCTATACTATAACTTAATTGTTTCAAACATTTTTAGTTTCTCTGAATAATTTAATGAGTTCACAGAATATGAACAACCACATTAATGTAAATCTTTCTGATTTGCTAAAACTTCAATCTATAACTGGTGGATACATAATCAAGTACTGTATCTTCGATTTCAATTTCTTTTAAGAACACCTTAAAGATTAAGGCCGAAATTTTAGATAGATTTAAAATAAAAACAATTTCAAAGATTATTATCAAAATTAGGATAAAGGTATGATAACAAATACATTTTGAGCTTTATCCTTGTATGTCGACAAAATGTGTGCAAAAATTGTCCTTTAAATTGTCAGTTAGCTCTATTATTAAATAATAGATACTATGTCGTAAAAGTCGTATTCATCAAGCACTTTATATGAACGTGGTCATTTACAAATCTAATATATAAACGACTATATGTCTGTCTGTATGTTTGTATCCATATTTTAAAACTTTGTCTCCTCTTAAACTAAAAGTCGCAGAGCAGTGTTAGGACCCTCCACTGATTAGATTTTTTACGGGCCGTTCTTTTGTGAGGTCAGAGCCAGTTAAAATAGTGTTAAGTGGTCCAAAAGAAAAGGGTTATTGCAAGTACAATACGTTAGTGTGGAGAATTAATAAAGTGTTTACTTAAGAAGGGGGTTCATTAGGAAATTTGTTAACATTGGACTTTAAGACATCCAAGTTGTAGTCAGGTGGGAAGCAGGCATACGGAAAAGAGTTCCACAGGCGTGCGGTTCTAAGAAAGAAGCTTTGTTCATGGAATCCACGTTTTGATTTAGGCACAGATAAAGAGTGGAGACATTTTTCACAGTGAATTCAGCTAGACGGGTGTTTTTCGTGAAAAATTGGCGAAGGGGGACCAGTGATTGGAGTTCAGACGAGCACCTGCCATGGAAATAACGATAAAACAAGGATAGGCTCGCAACGTCTCTCCTATGGGAGAGAGGTTGCAGGGTAGAGAAAAGGGCATCCCCCACTAAGCCACGGAGTCTATTTTGTATTCTGTCAAGGCAGTATAGGCTGTTTTTAGCAGCTCCTGCCCAGATATGGCAGCAGTATTCCATCATGTAGTTATATAATGAGTATTTTACGTATATGTGTCTGTAATTATAAGGGCTATGACAAAAGAATATTCCTATCATTGTTTTGACTCTCGAATATAGATCCGACATAGTTAGACACAGTTAGTCAAGCGATAACCACATCATTTTATCTAAAAGCATATAAGATATTAACGTATATATATATATATATATATATATATATACTCGAGAGTCAAAATAATGAAAAGACTATTCTCTTGTCAAAGCCCTAGTAATTATGTATTTATCATCTTATTTCTCATTATAATCTGATATGCATTTATTTGCAAACATCTTATCCTGAAAAACTTCATTATGGAAGTAATGGAAAGCATCTGAATGTGTTCACTTACTTTTTCAATAAGAATACATTATAAGAACAGTTTTATATATTAAAATATTTTAAAATACTGGAATGTGTGGATCACCAAATAAAAAGAGAAAATGCAAAAAGATCAAATCTACCATGTGAAAATATCTATTTATCCAATCACTGCTTATTACATTCTCAATTAACAGATATATGAACGGCACATTCATTTCGAGGCATCCCCTGCTTATTAATAGACCCGGATAACGTGTGTACACGCGGATCTATAAGTATTTTGCTTGTACTGCACTAGTAACTACATAAGTATAATTTAAATATGTTTAATTCAAATGTCGTATTATATTCGTATTACGCACGTAAGACGTCGGGCAATTCTGCTAATACGACCGCAAATCAAACGGATACAAAGCGATTAATAAGACTAGCATCTGTTATTTTTTTAACTTAAAATCAAACACAAACCTGAATGGACGTAAAATAGGACGACAGAAAGTCTGACAACACATGGAACACATAAAATAAAAGGTTGGAATTTTATTGTTTCAGAAATAATAAACTGAGCAAGCAATTAGTCAAACGTGAACCAAAGGGCTAGAAGAATTTGCATTAAATCTGCATGTTTAACGATCGGCCATGATAAGGATATTTTAAGCATACCATGTTTTACCCTGGTTCAAATCGTATTATTTTGTGATATTCACTATAATGAAAAAGTACAAATAAACAGATGAGCGTATATAGAGGATAATAAAGTCTAGTATACATTTATAAAATGTGTTTTTTGTAAATTTTTTATGTAAATCTGTTTTGAGGCAACGAACTTTAAATGAAAATAGGTCACAGAAAAATATTTTCATTACACAAATAACTATTTTAATCCAAAAAATAATTTTGTAATTCAAATACCATTTAAGGCATATGATCTCCGTGACTCGTATGAGTATGGTGTAATCGAGATGTCCATTTTCTACAACCCCACTCATAAAATTAAGTTACATATCGTCAATAACGAGGCAAATGTTTTTTCCCAAGTGGTTTATTTGTGTCTGATTCATCAGGGTAGCCAGAAATATCCAATGCAATTAAATCGAACAAACAAAGTCACCAGTTGAGAATTCTATTTCGTGAAATTATTTCACCATCAAATGTTTTTTTTTTATGAATTGATCGTATCGCTTGTTTTATGTCACCGTTCTACTAAAACCACATGATAGATTGTTACACTCCGATGAACTCAAAATAAACGATGCCGAAGTTTTGCCGGGTCGGCCGGTTTTAAAACATTAACTATTTTGCCAGTATCATTGTAAGATTTAACAACTCTGCCTACAATACTCTTGGAAGGTTTCACTTTCTCTGAAATCTCTCTAATGGTGTGTTTTTCCTTGTGTAGCTTCACAATAACATGTCTCACAGAGTATTCAAGTTTTTTGGCGTTTCGCCATGGTGCCGGCTGATGCAATGTTTACGAATTACTAAGTAAGTAGAGGAAATCAAAAAAATTGAATATAGCATACTGTTTACATTGTTTTTCTCAATTTTGCCCCTTCCTTTTGGAAGTTCCTATTTTGAAAATGAATAAATAATTGTTATAATTATTTCTCTATCCTTTGCCAATGATTCAAATTTTAGTATGTTATTATGGACTACCAGTTGTCAAAATTTCAGCTTTCAGTTATCATTTCTAACAAATATTAGGTGTTAAAATGTTGTCCCTTAGTTTTGGATGCTACGATATATATATATATATATATATATATATATATATATATATATATATATATATATGAAAGACACAGAACTGTCGCAAAATGAAAGCTTAATTAAGGTTTAATTAAGGTTTGATTGCTGTTGTTTGTACTATTATTTAACTCCTTGTTTAAGCATTGCAATATATCTACATTTCAGTTTTATTTGAAACAATGCATGTTATTAACCTCTGATTTCTCTAACCGGCATATCATGCTTCCAATTGTTGTAATGTCTTTTAATTAAAAAAAAAACAAAGCTATTTCCCTATATCTGCTATTATATGTACGTATGTATGCATGTATGTATGTATGTATGTATGTATGCATGTATCTATGTATGTATGTATGCATGTATTTTTTTTTAATTCAATTTTTAACCAAACCAAGGAACAGTGCCAGTTTGAAGTAGTGGGATACAATCGGGGACATAAGTTGCAGGGATATTATGAAGGGAGATGAGTAGCAAGATGTGTGTTCACATTACACTTGAACTTCTGCATGTCAGTACAGTTGGGAAAGCAGAATCCCGGAAGGGAATTCCAAAGTCTAGCAGTTCTGGGGAAGAAACTATTGGAGTAGAAGGCTTTCTTACAACTAGACATCTCTACAATGAAGGGGTGGGATTTAGCTGATTGTCGTGTGTTTCGCGGGTATTTACGTCGAGGGAATAACAGGGGTTTTAATTCGCCAGAACATTCATCATTAAAACACCTGTAGAACAGGCAGAAAGATGGAACATTTCGTCGATGGAAGAGAGGCTGTAGCCTATATGACAGTTCATCACCTATCAGGTTGGCGACTCTCATTTGAACCCCCTAATGAGTAGGAGACAAGTAGCAGATGCACCAGCCCAAAGGTGAACAACAGTACTCCATACGAATGGTGGCCTTACAGAGATACAATATACTTTCAGGCGTATGTAGTTTTCTGGCACGGTAGAGAGAGCCCAGTGTATTCACCGCAGCCTTGGCAATGCTCTCAATATATCTATTCCAATTCATATCACCTGTAAACGTTAGGCCGAGAAGTTTAAAGAAAGTAATTTCGGGTAATGTGTTCTTGCTCATTGCTATTGGTGGTAGAGAAGGTATCTTGAAATAATTGAAGGAAACCAGTTTAGTTTTGACAGCATTGAATGTGACCATCCATTTTTGTCTCCATTCCACTACAGATTGGAAATCATCCTCTAGAGTTTCTGTCATTTACTTAGATATGTGTTCATTTGTTTTCTCATCATGCCTGTTATAGAGAGTGGTGTCATCAGCAAATATACCCATCTTAGAAACAATTTTATCTGGGAGGTAATTTATGAATATCAAGAACAATAAAGGTCCTAGGATAGACCCTTGAGGTACTACCACATTTTTGTCATATTGTTTAGATGTACGACCATCAAGGACAACATGGAAATTTTCTCTTACTTAAGAAGGATTTAATTAAATTATGTATTCTTCCAGTGATACCATATGATCTAATTTTTCTTTTAGAAGACCATCGTGCCTACCCTGTCAAAAGCCTTAGATATATCAGAGGATATCGCTTCTACCCTTCCCTGTTTTGTCCAGTGAACGGTATATACGTTCAGAGATTAAAGTTAGGATATCCGTTGTGGAACGGGCTTGCCTAAATCCTTGGCGAAAATCGGGAGAAGGAAGAAAGAGATATATGGACACACAGACGGACAGAGAAACGTTATTCAAAACACAGTCCGAAATCCAAGAGGTTTACACTGATCTTTTTATATGTTTGAACAAAATTGAGAAATTAAGTAAATGGAAATTAATATAAAAAAGAATATTCTTCGTTTATTTATTTATTTGTTAACATTATATGTGTGTATATATCAATTGACACAAGACACTAGAATCTAGAGTGAGCAGCTAAAAAATAAATAAACGTGAGTGTGTGTGTGTGTGTGTGTGTGTGTGTGTGTGTGTGTGTGTACAATCCAGACAAACAGCGGGTCCTTTCACCCCTTCTCCCACCTAGAACCATAATAAATCTATTTCGAAGCTTTTGGTGAGTAGATTCCACTTAGCTTATCGCCTACATCTGCTTATCAGTCTCCAGGTGTATATGTACGTACGCCTATAAGCGTGTTTGTGCGTATCCTGTGTGTGCATGGTTACCTGTAGAAGCGTATGTGGTAGTGTGCGAGTGTACATGCATGTGTGTTTACATATGTGTGGGTGCCCAATTTAATGTTTTATGAAAGACTTGGTTTTGAATAAAGACCACACAAGTTGCTGACTATTCCAAGTAAAAAATGTTAGAAAGGTCTATTCAAATAGATCTTAACCTTATTGGTTATACCCGTGCCCCTCCTGCTGCTAACCTTGTCCCCCCCTACACTCATGTTTCCATTATTCACACTAAGGAAGACCGAAGAATCGATAAAAAATTATGTGCTTTTGAAAGAAACATTCTTGTTTTTTTTTCCAAAATACTTTTTGTATTCCTACACTTAAACACATAGGAAATAAATACCGAAAATATATAAACATCGATATATATTTTTCATATTGATTTTTAATTCATATATATATATGTATATGTATATTAGTTTAAATGTATCGAAAACAATCAAAAAATGCACCTTCCTACAATTTGCGATCGATGGTGTTTATTTATCCATATTCAAAATTAAATAGTCAACACTGCCTTGGAGTGTGCCGAGATCTATAACGAAATATCCAAATATGTAATCCATGTCAAAACATGTAGAAGATCAGTATTAATCAAAGATATCAACTAATAGATTAAAATAATACACTACTTGGAAGCGCTTTCTTCAAAATCCTTGGGAACATGAACTGGAACAAACACTTACAGGCAAAGCCGATGCCGATGCCAAGAAGGTGGGCTCTCTCCACGATGCTAGAAAATTACTTACACATGAGCGTATCCTGTAACATAACAAGAGCACTATTTGCTCATGTATAGAGTAGTGGTGCAATATTTGGGCTGGTGCATATGCTACTAGGCTTAACAACGCTGAGAGAGCTTACAAGTCCTACTCTGTCAACAAAACTCCAACCCCTGTCTCATCGACGAAATATTGCATCTCTGTACATGTTTTATAAGTGTTTTAATGGAAAGTACCCCCAATATTGTCATGCGGTCTCTTGCATTTCTTTTCGAGCTAACTTCTCACAACTATTGACAAGATGTTGTACATTCTCGCCTTTCTATCCACACAGTCGCTATAGGGGACTTTCAGCTATTTCATCAATATGATATCTCATTATTATTATTATTATTATTATTATTATTATTATTATTATTATTATTATTAATTGCTTACAAAGAACTTTCACACAGGTCATCAAATATCTCTTCTTGAAATCATCCTGTTGTGTTCCTTGGAAGCTGAGTTACAACCCGTCTTCTCAGATTTCCAGTACTCTCCACTTTCTTGGATAACATTTGCAAATGAATTTGCGTTATCGCAACGCCTGCTTAACATTTATTTCTAGCTAGCAGCGGCTATTGGTCTCCACTCGTATTTGAGTGGAAACAAGCCTCCCCAAGTTCCCAGATTTCTTCACACTTGTCCAGCGGATGTCTGGTCAGCGCTCCTTCCTCGGTGTTTTCATTATGCTTGACATTTTTCGACCATTTGGCATCACCCTTTGGGGTTGATGATGAGGCAATGGGGGTGTGATAGTGGACTTGTAGAAATGCAGCTTCAATGTTTTTTTTCTCTATGTAACGCTTCACCTTTTGTGTCTGCATCAGTTTGTTTTGCCCGCGCATATGGCTCATGTGTATTAGTCTCCGCATTCAATGGGTTTTCTTAATATTTCAGCTGTTTTCATTATTGTTATTCGTTGTATCTTTCCTGCCATTCCTCTGATTCCAATTTCTCCATTTCTTTTTTAAAACTTTTTTGGATTTTTTTTCTCAGTGCTCCTACTGTTATATAGGTATTATATCGATTTTCTTCATCCTCCATACCCCTTTCAGCTCTTTGGCTAGCACTGTGTATTAGTTCAGTTTTTCCTTTCTTTGATATTTACCCTGTGGTCAGCTGGAATAGCAAAGTTTGCGATTTGGCAGAACGTTCCCTTCTTGTTTATTATTAGGTCATCCGGTCTTATTGCTTGGATAGGTTTATCTGTTTGTATGTCCATGCCCCATAGGATTTTGTGATTCTCATCTTTAAGTATCGTTGCCAGCTTATGCTTGTGTCACTTATAAGTGCGGTCGAGATGCAGTTCTATGCATAATTCCCAGTGTACTGCCATTCATACTTGATCGTTCCTGTTCTTTTATAGGTTTTGTGCCACTTTGCTGCATTTGCTTACTATATGGTTTATCGTTTCGTCTCTTTTTCCACAGAATCTGCATTTGCTGTTTTCTTGAGTTTTTTCAATCTTTGCCCTGATGTAATTGATTTTATCGAGTTATCTTGTGCTGCAATTATTAGCAATTCAGTTTATTTTCGCATCTATGTCTAAGTGTTTTCGTTATTCGTATCTTTTGTTATCCTAATGAATCTTCCGTGTAGTTGTTTCTCTTCCCAGTTTTCTCGTTCTGTCCTCTGTCGCTATTTTGTTGATATTTTTTCGTGTCTATTGCTGTCATAAGTATCCTTTCAGTGTTTTGCATTACTATTTTTCTAATTCTTTTTTGTGTCATTCCCAAAGTCTGTATATAAACCAACCCTTTCCCGCCGTCTTTCCTTTTCACGTAGAGTCCGTCAACACTGTCCATTTGATGTAGTGCATTATGCAGGGTCACGAGTTACCTAATATTATGATAGAGTTGTCTTAGTTCTTCTTTAGTCAATTCTCTCTATCATCTCTGTTGCTTTGATAATGTCTGCTTCCAGAACTCCTTAGTATTTATAGGTGTTTTGTCCTCCTCGTGCCTTCATCTCCGTTTGGTTAGGTAGTTCCATGCGTACTCTCGTCTCCAGTTTGCCATTTCTTATAACAATAAGTGCGGACTTTTCCATGCCAAACTCTATTTGGATATTCTGCCTTAATATCCTGGTAGTGTTTCCTAGTGTCTCTAGTTCTTTTTCGGCCCTTACAAAAAGTTTCAGACTATCCATGTTCATCAGGGAGTTCATTATTATTATTATTATTATTATTATTATTATTATTATTATTATTATTATTATTGAAAAAAGTTAGAAAGTAGAAATTTCGTTTTACTTGTAACTAACGTTTTATTTATTTTGCCCTTTTTTGCTAACACTTCATCAAATATATTCCTGACAAAGAGGGGATATTTGATTTGTATTTTGGAAACTATCTATATTACACTTATCTGTGACTAGTATTTGATCTTGAAGCACAAGGTTTATTTTGTTTTGCATATCTTTACATCAACTAGCCCCTTGCATGTAACGAGTGATATGCATAAAAATATAAAGAGGCAACTGGAGGATATTCTTCTATAGCGCTTGTTCGATTAACTCTTTTTTCACCAAATGTATTAGTTATCGATCCATTGAACCCTTTAACGAAATGAAGAATTTTTATCAGCAAATGTTTCATTTAATATTGCTTGCTCGTTTATTCAATGACGTCAGCGGATGTTGGCAAACAGACACACGCCGAAAAAAAAATCTTCCCTGGGAAGATGAACATTTGAAGCATTCCAATTCAGATTTTAAAAAGGACAAAACGTTTAACACTGATCAGACACAAAAAGCAAACAGAACGGAAAACATCGAAATCAAATCGTCGAAATGCCGATAAAGAGCCTCTTTATTCTCTTATAACTTCCATTGTTATTTAAATAAAGATCTTTATCTTTTCATATTGATTGCAGACTAGCGGAGGCACCCAGCATTTCTTTGGTCTGGAAAGGTTATATAATAAGGCTGTTGAGTAACCACACCCTAAACCAATATTGCAATCGAGCGAGTACGCGTGTGAGCGCACGACAACACAACAAACAAGCAAACAAATAAAAAATAATCAACCCCCTAAAAAAATTAAAATAGCAGCGATTACCTGTGAACAAAGGTGCTAACTCGAAAATCAATGGACGAGTAAAAACAAAGAAAAAAGAAAAAAAATGTAAAATGTACTAGGGCATGAACAGAAGCTTAGTTTTTTTAAGCGAAATAACCGTTATTAAAAAAAAACTCACATTAACCCAAATGCTTAAACTTCCTTTTGATTGTTTTTAAAATTACAAAACAATAGCGTTTTATTAAAAAAGATCACCGTTACGTGCAGTCACGACAAAAAAAAAAAAAAGAAGGAAATAAATCATTTATAAAAACTAAGCTAAATCACCCTTATAAAAATGATTATTTAAAAGAAAAATTACATTATGTAAGCCTCGAAAAAATATTAAAACAAATCAAATGTTATAGCAAATAGAAATTTTTAACCTTGTTTAAATGTTAAACCTTTCACAAAAACAAAATCTGTTTTAAAAGAATATACCACAGTTACGTGGCTTGAACGTGAAAATTAAAAAATTACAACCCGACTTCGAAAACCACTGCCATGCTTTTAGTTCTGATTAAAACAATTCATGAAAAAATGTCTTCGCGAAGTCGTTAAAAAAAGAACGTTTTTTTCCAATCCTCCCTTGTTTCAAACGTCTTTTTCTCTTGAAAATAATTGGCCGTTTTTTACTAATGTTCTCATATTATTCGACCGAGACATCGCTCTTTTAGATGGTACCCGATCCGATGCGTCTATCAAAAGTTACGCACAAACACACAAGTAAACAGACGTGTGCCCTTTATATAAAAGACGAAGCAAACCTAAAGCTCTAATGCCGCTTCGACATGTCGCTTATTTTTAATGCAGCCCGCGGCAAACATCCCCGATATATTCTTTCGCTTAAACCGAATAGACGAAACATAACAGTGCAGAGCTCCTACAAAGAATCTGCAACAAATACATTTTTATTGATTTGTTTACAAACGCAGGTATATATATATATATACATATATATATATATATATATATATATATAAAGAGAGAGAGAAAGAGAGAGAGAAAGAGAGAGAAATTTACATAACAAGAACATTTATGATAAAAATTGAATAAATTACAATACTTAATATTCTCTCCAAAATTCAAATAAGTTGTATATATATATATATATATATATATATATATATATATATATATATACATATATATATATATACATATATATTACATAGGCGTCACCACTTATCAAGGCCGATAGGCCACTCAAGAATAAGGGTTAAAGAGTGTACAGTAGTCAAAAGGACAATATAGTAATCGATAGTAATGGAAGTTCGGTAAATTTGTTAACTTAAGTGGAACGGTTCATCAGAAACTTGTTCACGTTGGACTTGAACACAACCATATTATAGACAGCTGGAAAGCAGGAAAACGGAGGACAAT
Organism: Euprymna scolopes; assembly: GCF_053919585.1. NCBI lineage: Eukaryota > Metazoa > Mollusca > Cephalopoda > Sepiida > Sepiolidae > Euprymna > Euprymna scolopes. Next base: position 7,842,579 of record NC_136497.1, read on the forward strand.
TCCACAGGCGTGCAGTACTAAGAAAGAAGCTTTGATCATGGAATCTATGTTTAGGTTTAGGCACAGATAAAGAGTGTGGAAAATTATTGATAATGTTTTCAGCTAGTCAAGTGTTTCTTGTGAAAGTTTGGCGAGGGGGGACCATAGATTGAAGCTCAGTCGAACACTTTCCATGAAAATAACGATAAAGCAGAGACAAACTCGCAACATCTCTTCTGTGAGATAGAGGTTACAGCGAAGAGAAAAAGGGCATCTCCCACTAGGCCACGAATTCTATTTTGAACCCTATCAAGGCAGGACAAGTCTTTTCTAGCAGCTCCTGCCCATATGTGGCAACAGTATTCCATCCTTGGACGTATCTGGCTCTCATATAGATAGAGAATTGCATCAGCAGTGAGGTATCTACTGGATCGATAGAAGGATCCGACCATTTTTCCAGCGGCCTTGACAATATATATATATATATATATATATATATATATATATATATATATATATATATATATATATATATATATATATAACTACTTCATTTACTCACATAAACCTAATATACGAAAGTATAGATTTATGCGTAAACTTTAAGTATTTACTTCAAAAGTGCTCAATACGTAGGTAGAGCTAGTTAGTAATTTATAAAATGTATATGGCGATTAAGCTACACTGAATACTCTGCGTTTCATCCACTATAGGATTCGTCAGGCTTATGCGTGAATTCTGTGGTTGCTTCTTGTTTTTATATATGTTGAGGATTTCTAGTTGGCCAATCAGCTTTCTAGTATCCACCGCGCCCCTTCCTATCAGCAAATGGGCATGCATTTTATCGAAGAAAGGATCTGTTTTAGAACTAGGTTAGTGGTTTAAGGTAGACGTTTTCCTTCCTTTTTATATATATATATATAAATATACCTATGTGTACACACACACATGCGCAGATATATACATACATATATATACATATATGTGTGATCGTTTATGTATATTCATGTTTATTTAATTTATTTATTTGTTTGTTTTCTATTGTTATTGTTAGTTGTAAAGCTATTTTGTATCGCTATCCTAGAGTAAGTTTTATTTTGTGAACACAGTTGTTTGCTATTTCTCGTCTACAGTTTAATAGATTTTGAGGTTCTTTAAAGTACAGGATAGCAAATTTTTCATGGAGGCATAATTTACATGGGCCGTCTAAATGTCTGCACGTGGTAACTTGTCTCATTATTTTCCATTCGACTACCGGCGAATGTCCGCTTTCTTTGAGTTCCCAGTATTTATTCGCTAGTGTTGTTTTTATACGGTGTTTTTTTATTTCTGAATGTACTTTTGTGGTCATAGTATCAGGTTTTGAAATTAATATATATATATATATATATATATATATTAATACCGTTGTACCTTTAACGTACCTATGTGTGTCACAGTTTCCGGATAATAAATTATTCGATTGGAGGATAATATTTACTCAAAAGAAGCATAGAAGGTGATGACATACTAAGAACATTCAATTTATATAGAGATACGCTAATTAAATGTTCTTTCTGTAATCATTTTCTTTCCTCCTTTTTAATAAATAGGATTTCCCGATCACCGACGACGTAATATAAAACATAATAATATAAATGTACCAAAACTGGTGTCACTTAAAACTGAAATATAAAGTGTTGGTCTCTGGCTAAAATCCAAGGGCAGTATCTATCCTGTCTCAAAAGGGGTAGATTGATGTTGTTACATTTTCGTTGGCACCGGGCATCCTTACAATGGAAATGTGTCACAGTCTCTAATAGGGATATTGGAGATAAACCATAATAACTAGATATCTTCTGACACTGAATTAACCAGATTACATAGATAAATACTTTTACAATTTAGACATAAGAACTACAATAATATAGCTAGGTCTCTATTTACGCTAAACGTCCACAGAATTTCCAGCAGCAATAGATTATATATGAGAAATACCGCTGTGAAATTTCTGGATAGCGCAGAATTTTTTTTTTGTACAGAAACACAAATAACACGCAGTCGAACAGTGTTTATTAACATTTACATGCAAAAAGTGATCATATTATTTTTAATATAAAGCTAAAGTAAATAGGATTGATTAAGTAATTATAAATACTCAGAAGTAATATTGTTCAACATAGTTTAATACAAATAATAAAATTATATTGTAGGAGACAATCTTTAGTTTACATTTTCAGACCAGCACCTATTGGTAGACACTGTTCTACTTTTGTTTTTCTTTACATCTTTCATACGTGTCCATTTATACGTAACTTTTCGCCGACTGCTTTCTTGGGTGAAAAACCCTTGCATGTCGAAATTACTGCAAGTTTCACTTCTCATAACGCTACAACACTGATAATATATTATTAGAAAAATATTCAGAAACGATGCTACATCTCAGGGAGATTGCTCTCATATTGTTGCTCTTGCTTGCCAGATTCGCCTTTTAAAGCTTCGTGTCGCAAATTGATCCATTTTTCAAAAATTGTATTTGTTCTATTTCAAAGCGTCATCTTCTGTCAAACTAAGCAAATAATATTAATAGCAGTAATTTATTTAGTTAAATAAATACATTGAAGTGGATAAGATAATAATCTACTCCGTGCGAGCACGTCCTGCTTTGCTATATCTAGTTATAGTGTGATAGAGACAGCTAAGACAGATTACTCTGAAACCACCAGAAAACGCAGCGAAGCACAGACATTAGAAACCCGGGATTTTTGGAAAATCTACAACAGCGTAAGAAATAATGGACAGTCAACTATTCCCCCACTATCAAACAATCATGAGGTTGCTTGCACGGCAACTGACAAGGCTAATCTGCTTGCCAGTCGGTTTGCCTCAAACTCCACACTGAACTCGGTACACCACTCACTCCCTGATTTTCCTCTGCGAACAGACGCCACACTAGACGATTTGAAAATCACCCCTTCTTAGGTACATGCTAATATAAAAAAACCTAGACACCTCAAAAGCATGTGGACCAGATCTCATCCCGGCTGTGCTATTAAAAAAATGCTCTGCCGAGGTTGCTCCAGTTCTGTCCAAACTTTACAATAAATGCCTTAACGAATCTTGTTTTCCCGACTGCTGGAAAACCGCCTTTGTGGTACCAGTCTTCAAGAATTCTGGTGAAAGAACTGCCCCACTAAATTATCGCCCCATTAGCCTCCTCCCGCTTTTCGCCAAAATATTTGAGTCCTTAGTTAATCAAGCCCTAGTCCAGCACCTAACAGCTGCTAAACTCCTGACTGACAAACAATATGGATTCAGGCAAGCCCGTTCAACAGCATATATCTTAACCGTAGTTTCTGAACGTATATACCGTTCATTGCAGAAAACAGGGGAGGGTAGAGCGGTGGCCTTTGATATATATAAGGCTTTTGACAGAGTATGGCACGATGGTCTTCTAAGGAAAATTAGATCACTGGAAGAATTCATAATGTAATTAAATCCTTCTTAAGTAATAGAAAAATCAAAGTTGTCCTCGACGGTCGTACATCCAAACAATATGACATAAATGCGGGAGTACCTCAAGGGTCTATCCTTCGACCTCTATTATTCCTGATATTCATAAATTACCTCCCTGATAAAATTGTTTCGGAGATGGGTATATTTGCCGATGACACCACTCTCTATAACAGATATGAGGGAAAAACAAATGAACACATATCCAAGGAAATGGCAGAAACACTAGAGGATGACCTCCAATCCGTAGTGGAATGGGGGCAAAAATGGTTGGTCACATTCAATGCTGCTAAGACTTAGCTTGTTTCCTTCAATAACTACAAGAAACCTTCTCTACCTCCAATAAACTCCTCGGCCTAACGTTTACAGGGAATATGAACTGGAATAGATACATTGAGAGCATTGACAAGGCTGCTGCAAGGAAGGTTGGCTCCCTCTACCGTGCTAGAAAACTACTTACGCCTGACAGTATCCTATACCTCTATAAGGCAACCATTCGCCCATGTATGGAGTACTGTTGTCACATCTGGGCTGGTGCATCTGCTGCTTGTCTCTCGCTCCTGGACAGGGTTCAAAAGAGAGTCGCCAACCAGATAGGTCCTGAACTGTCATCTAGGCTTCAGCCTCTGTCCCATCGACGAGATGTTGCATCCCTCTGCCTGTTCTACAAATACTTTAATGGTGAATGCTCTGACGAACTGCAAACACTTGTACCTCCCCGACGTAACTACCCCCGACAAACCCGACAAGCTACTGTCTCATCCCTTTACAGTAGAGATCCCTAGGTGCAAGAAAACCATTTACTCCAATAGTTTCTTCCCCAGAACTGCGGGTCTTTGGAACTCCCTTCCGGGATTCTGCTTTCCCAACTGCACTGATATGCAGAAGTTCAAGTGTAATGTTAACAAACATCTTTCTACTCATCTCCCTTCATAATGACCCCGCTAATTAAGTCCCTAATAGTAGCCCACTGCTTCAAAGTGGCACTGTGCCTTGTTTGGGGTGAAAATTGAATTTAAAAAAAAAGTTCATATTTTTCAATTACCTTAATAGTCACATAACATACAGGTTTTTCAATCAGAACAGGTTGGCGCTTATTAAATTTTGAATGCATATTGCTGAGCTGCTCTAAGTGTAATATGAATTCAAACAAGTCCGGATAAGCTAGACATTATCATTTTAGAAGCCGAACTCATGATTGATCAGAATTTTACAAGATTTTGTCCCTTCTGACTTTTCCATTTGCTACCTATAAAATAAAATTCAAAATAATTTTACTCAGTTTACTATGGGGTTACTTTAATAGAACGCTTATTTGGAAATATCTCTTATACATAGAACACGTTACCACAGACTATTTCTGTTCAAGGAGTTAAACAAAAATACATATAATACAATTGACGCAATTCTGCCCGTGATAATATAGAAGGTTTCGATTATTCTCAGGAATGAAAGAACATTCGACATTCCGATTTTAGATGAGGATTCATTATTGAAATGTAACTGCAGATAATTCAAAACTTCTATTTAGTCATGGCTGATTGAACAGGAGCATGTGAGTATGGGATAAATAAAGGATTAAATTTGAAATCCTATGCAAATTCCTGAGTTCATCGAAAAGATTCTCAATTTCAACCGAAAGATTCCCGAGTTCTACAAGTTAGACTTCAAGGAAGTTGGAAGTTGTATCGGCCGAAACGTTCTGAAAATAACACTTACGATGAGAACAGTAGTCCGAAGAATCTGATTAATACAAATGTTGTTGCAAACTTTTATTTCATTTATTTTTAGAACTATTTAACCTTAGTTTGTACTTGTTTGTACACGTGTTTCCTAATAAAAAGATGGAAGGTTTTATGTCATATCACGTGCATAATTTAAAATCAATTGTTTTTTAAAATTATGTTTAGCAAAATCAGATAAAATCTTTAAATGATAATTATTTATTATTATTTGTCGATTTGTAATCAACAAGCACGTGTTTGTTGAATTTGCAGACAACTGGAAAAGGATTTTGTTCCAAATGGCCACACACCTATTATGTGACTGACTCAAATGTTCATACACCTATATATGTAACTGACTCAATATCGTTTAGCCTGACTGTCCGATGTCGCACAAGCAGCAATTTTACACTCAAGTGATGTCATTCAACAATTAAACGATAAAGTAAATGACAGAGGTTTCCAAAACGCTGATTGTGAAATCATAAAAGGCCACATCAGAGATATCTATATCTAATATCATTATTGTTCCTGCTCAACAATGTTTCGATGTTACAACGGAATGGTGCAAAGTAAACATAAAAACATAGAAGTATTAAAGCAAGCCACACTTCATCTACTGCTTCGCTTCAAGCGTACAGCAGTCATTGCACAGAGGCAAAATGTTATTCGCCGATTCTTCCGCCACAAGACAAATACAAATAGGTTAAATATTATAAAAGCTAGAAATAATGAAGGGAAAACTTACTAAGTAGAAGAAAATAGAGACTCGAGATTTCTGAAAAGTGGATAATAGCGTGATAAATAATTGGCAATAAACAATTCACTCTTTATCTAACCACTATGACGGCGCTTGCACGGAGACCGTGAAAATTACCTGCTTTTCCGGTGATTGCTTTCAACTACACCGTAAAGCCTCAACCACGGCTTTCCCAATTTTCCTTTGCAAACAGCAGCCCAACTCATAGACCTGAAAAGCATCTCTTCTCCTGTTTATGATATCATAAAACTCTAGACAACTTTAAGAAATATTAGCGTGATTCCATTTCTGTTTCTTTTACCAAATACCATAGCAGAGTCTTGCTTTTGCTATCGCTGGGGAAATACCCCTTTTTTTCTTGTATTCAGGCGTACTCTTGAGGGGAATATCCCGCTCAATTATTGCATCGTCAATATTCGTTTTCTTCGTAAAAATCATCGTTAATCAATCAATCACTGGTACATCATCTTGTAGATGTTAAACTTCTTTCTGATCAGCTGTGTGGATATAGGAAAGCGTGAGATACTGCAGATATTTGCACCATTATCTGTAAACGCATATGATAAACAGGGGCAGCGAGAACTGATATACACAAGGCTTTTCACAAGAGTTGGCATAAAAGGGTGTCCACGAAAACAAAATTCAATGAAGTTTCTCCAGGAATGCTCAACATAATCAGGTCTTTCCTAGACAAAATAAAAAGCATGTCTTGGGTAACCCTACGTCTTAATAACATGATATTAATGCAGGTGCGCACCAGGCGTCGATCCTTGGTCCTCTATTATTCCTGATATTCATAAATTACTTAATTAGTAAAGTATTGTTCAGATGTATATTTGCTGATCATACTTCGTACTATAATAGATGATGGTCACACGAATCTACACATACGCAAGAGAATAGCAGAAACCCTAGAAAACTATATTTAGTCAGTAGTGGAATTAGTTTCTAAGTGGATGGTAACATTTATTTCTACAAGACTACGCCTCTTTAAAATACAAAAATACTCCTTAATCATAGATTGTAATTATAAATAAGACTCGTTTTTTATAATTCCATTTTCACCCCAGACAATGCACAGTGCCACTTTGAAGTAGGGGACTACAATCAAGGACATAGGTTGCAGGGATATTATGAAGGGAGATGAGCAGCAAGATGCCTGTTCACATTACACTTGAACATCTGCGTGTCAGTATACTTGGGAAAGCAGAATCCCGGATGGGAGTTCCAAAGTCTAGCAGTTCTGGGAAATAAACTATTGGAGAAGATGTCTTTCTAACACCTACAGATACCTACAGTGTATGGACGGGATTAAGCAACTTTCTGGGTTTGTCGGGGGTATTTACGTCGAGGGGGTACAAGTGCTTTGAGGTAATCCTCTAGTGTTCCTGCCATATCCTTCGATATATGTTCATATTGCCTGTTATAGAGCGGTCTTTCATAAGCAAATATACCCATCTTTTTTTTTACACGATGGTCACCACTTATCAAGGCCCGGAAGCCACTCATGGATAAAGGTTATTGCAAGTACAGTACGTTAGTGTGGAGATTTAATGAAGTGTTTACTTATGAAAACGGTTCATAAGGAATTTGTTAACGTTGGACTTGAATACATCCAAGTTGTAGTCAAGTGGGAAGCAGGCAGACGGAACAGAGTTCCACAGGCGTGCAGTTCTAAGAAAGAAGCTTTGTTCATGGAATCCACGTTTTGATTTAGGCACAGATAAAGAGTAGGGGAATTTTTTCATAGTG